>NW_026644604.1:0-291668 GCF_030020395.1 Manis pentadactyla | reverse complement strand
CACACCCCATTACACACACAGACACACACAGAAACACTCACACTCATGCACCTACATCTCGCACATACACTCACACGCACTGATATACACACAGACATATGCACTCCTGAACTCTGACACTCACATGCCCTTGCACACACACCCAAAACACAGATTCACTCACAAATGTTCACACACTCACTAAGAGTCACATACAAATGCAGAATCACGCACAGTCGCACATCTCATGCACACTCGCACATTAACATGTACACTCACAAACTAAAACACACTCACACGCTGTCTTACATACCCAAACACACAGTCACACATACACGCTGAGTAACACTCCAACTTACACAGCTAATCTCTCACAAACACACACACATAACACTAAAACACACCTCCTCATACGATCTCACACAATCACATACGAAACCCTTTCACACTCTGACACTCGCTCGCACAGCACCTTGCTCACCTGCACACACACACCCACTCAGGGTCCCACAAAATCTCATATCCACAAACACACACTCTCACACAGACATACACCTACATCATTCACACATATCCAAAGCACACTTACACGTATGCAGACACAAACGGACCCTCATGCAAACTCACCATCACACACACTCACACACACCAACACACGCTCACAGACTCACACGCAAACACCCTCTCACACACCAACACTCCCACTCACACACAATGTCACAAACCATCACATTTGAGGCATCATATTTCTCCCCATTCCCCTCACACACTCACACTGACACAAACACAGAGACACACGCACAAGCGGGAACTCACACTCAGTCGCACACAAACACATGCACAGGGGCACACAGACAGAAAAGCACCGAATCACTCACAAACAGAATAACACATTCACACGCAATCATGCTGCAGTGTTGTATACACACTCACACTCAATCCCATTCATGGACATACACTCTCACTCATTCATACTCAGACACCCGCTATCACACACACATATGCAAACTCACACATGCACACTTTCACACTCACACCAGTTCCCTCACACGTGTGCACCCTCACACACGCATTCACACACAAAGTCACACACTCACACACACTCAAAGTCTCTCCAATAATTTCGAAAACATTCAGTCAAACACACATACACACTCACACTCACGCACACACTAACACACACTTACACTCACCCTCACTGAAACACACAGGCATATCAACTCTTAGACACTAACACACACGTGCACACACACTCTCTCCAACAGGTACATTCAGTCACACATACACATACTCTACCAGAGATACACAGTCGCACCCACTCAGTCCCACTCACCTCTCGCACACACTCCCACAACTGCACACATAAAATCTAAGTCTCACATGGACTCCCATTCAAACACAAACACACACTGTCCCTCATACACGCAGACTAACACTCTCACTCACACAAATAGTCTCTCACATTTACACACTCACCTGAAGAGTAAAACTCTCCTCACAATAAATAAAACACAATCCCATAAGACTTATTTCACACTCACACACTGAGACACTGCACCTTGCACACTTACACACTCACACTCAAAGAAACTCACACTATCTCATATTCAGTATCACACCCACTCACACAGACACACACCTCCATAAACACAGACGCACCAACTGTCACACACAGACACACACACGAATGCTGACAAACGCACAGACACAGACGTGCGCACAATATCACACACACAATCACTCACACCAACACACTCACAGACTCACGCACTCACAGACATAATGTCACATACACATACAAAACTACACACAGAGACACACATATTAACAAGCTCACACGCACACATAATTTCAAATGCTGTCACACTCTCACACACATACTTGAACACTGACATAATCACCCTCTTGTAAACATGCTCACATCCTCTCATATAACGACACTCCCGCTCAGCCGCTCACACACCTGCACGCTCACACAGCAACCTCTCTCAAAAAAAATACACACGGTGACAAATGCACACACTCAATCCGAATCAAAAATAGACACGCAAACACACATAGCTGCACACTCACGTGCACATAAATCCATTCGCTTCAAACACACTGAGAAACCGTCTATTGCATCCAATGGCACCCCATTCGACTCCACTCCACAATATTCTACTCCAGTACCCAACAATCCTTCACCTTTTATTGCATTCCATTCCAGGAAAGAAGGCTCCCTTCGTGTCCAAACCACTCAGTTTCCCTCCCCTGCGTCACAGTGCACTCCATCCCACTCCACTTCACAACATTCCACTCCATTCCGCAGCAATCCAACACGTTCTACTGCGTGTCATTCCACCATAGATGGATCCATTCTTCTGCATAACACACAGGAACCATCTATTGCGTCACAATACACCGCATTACAATCCATTCCACAACATTGCTCTTCTATCTGTAGCCTCCCACCACGTTCTATGGCTTTCCATTACAACAGAGAAGGACAATTTCGCTTCCAGACCTCTCAGGAACCTTTGTGGCATCATATTTCAACACATACCCCTCACACACTCACACAGGCACACGCCCAGACCCGCACGTTCACACACTTTCACACAAACACGCACTCTCACACACATGCATGAACACAAATAGACACACAAACACACACACAAAATCTCAGTCTCGCAACAGTCTTGTATACACACTCACAACACCCACTCCTGCCCATTCACACATCTACACTCTCACCCAAACAAATTCACACCACCTCTCACACACACTCACTCCCAGACACATGTACACTCTCACACAAGCATATTGACACACACTCATGGAAAGTCCCTCACACATGTTCCAACTCACACTCACACAATCATACACAAACTCACACACACTGACTCACACTCAAACACACAGTCACTCACAGAGACCCTAACACATAGAGTCACACCCCATTACACACACAGACACACACAGAAACACTCACACTCATGCACCTACATCTCGCACATACACTCACACGCACTGATATACACACAGACATATGCACTCCTGAACTCTGACACTCACATGCCCTTGCACACACACCCAAAACACAGATTCACTCACAAATGTTCACACACTCACTAAGAGTCACATACAAATGCAGAATCACGCACAGTCGCACATCTCATGCACACTCGCACATTAACATGTACACTCACAAACTAAAACACACTCACACGCTGTCTTACATACCCAAACACACAGTCACACATACACGCTGAGTAACACTCCAACTTACACAGCTAATCTCTCACAAACACACACACATAACACTAAAACACACCTCCTCATACGATCTCACACAATCACATACGAAACCCTTTCACACTCTGACACTCGCTCGCACAGCACCTTGCTCACCTGCACACACACACCCACTCAGGGTCCCACAAAATCTCATATCCACAAACACACACTCTCACACAGACATACACCTACATCATTCACACATATCCAAAGCACACTTACACGTATGCAGACACAAACGGACCCTCATGCAAACTCACCATCACACACACTCACACACACCAACACACGCTCACAGACTCACACGCAAACACCCTCTCACACACCAACACTCCCACTCACACACAATGTCACAAACCATCACATTTGAGGCATCATATTTCTCCCCATTCCCCTCACACACTCACACTGACACAAACACAGAGACACACGCACAAGCGGGAACTCACACTCAGTCGCACACAAACACATGCACAGGGGCACACAGACAGAAAAGCACCGAATCACTCACAAACAGAATAACACATTCACACGCAATCATGCTGCAGTGTTGTATACACACTCACACTCAATCCCATTCATGGACATACACTCTCACTCATTCATACTCAGACACCCGCTATCACACACACATATGCAAACTCACACATGCACACTTTCACACTCACACCAGTTCCCTCACACGTGTGCACCCTCACACACGCATTCACACACAAAGTCACACACTCACACACACTCAAAGTCTCTCCAATAATTTCGAAAACATTCAGTCAAACACACATACACACTCACACTCACGCACACACTAACACACACTTACACTCACCCTCACTGAAACACACAGGCATATCAACTCTTAGACACTAACACACACGTGCACACACACTCTCTCCAACAGGTACATTCAGTCACACATACACATACTCTACCAGAGATACACAGTCGCACCCACTCAGTCCCACTCACCTCTCGCACACACTCCCACAACTGCACACATAAAATCTAAGTCTCACATGGACTCCCATTCAAACACAAACACACACTGTCCCTCATACACGCAGACTAACACTCTCACTCACACAAATAGTCTCTCACATTTACACACTCACCTGAAGAGTAAAACTCTCCTCACAATAAATAAAACACAATCCCATAAGACTTATTTCACACTCACACACTGAGACACTGCACCTTGCACACTTACACACTCACACTCAAAGAAACTCACACTATCTCATATTCAGTATCACACCCACTCACACAGACACACACCTCCATAAACACAGACGCACAAACTGTCACACACAGACACACACACGAATGCTGACAAACGCACAGACACAGACGTGCGCACAATATCACACACACAATCACTCACACCAACACACTCACAGACTCACGCACTCACAGACATAATGTCACATACACATACAAAACTACACACAGAGACACACATATTAACAAGCTCACACGCACACATAATTTCAAATGCTGTCACACTCTCACACACATACTTGAACACTGACATAATCACCCTCTTGTAAACATGCTCACACCCTCTCATATAAAGACACTCCCGCTCAGCCGCTCACACACCTGCACGCTCACACAGCAACCTCTCTCAAAAAAAATACACACGGTGACAAATGCACACACTCAATCCGAATCAAAAACAGACACGCAAACACACATAGCTGCACACTCACGTGCACATAAATCCATTCGCTTCAAACACACTGAGAAACCGTCTATTGCATCCAATGGCACCCCATTCGACTCCACTCCACAATATTCTACTCCAGTACCCAACAATCCTTCACCTTTTATTGCATTCCATTCCAGGAAAGAAGGCTCCCTTCGTGTCCAAACCACTCAGTTTCCCTCCCCTGCGTCACAGTGCACTCCATTCCACTCCACTTCACAACATTCCACTCCATTCCGCAGCAATCCAACACGTTCTACTGCGTGTCATTCCACCATAGATGGATCCATTCTTCTGCATAACACACAGGAACCATCTATTGCGTCACAATACACCGCATTACAATCCATTCCACAACATTGCTCTTCTATCTGTAGCCTCCCACCACGTTCTATGGCTTTCCATTACAACAGAGAAGGACAATTTCGCTTCCAGACCTCTCAGGAACCTTTGTGGCATCATATTTCAACACATACCCCTCACACACTCACACAGGCACACGCCCAGACCCGCACGTTCACACACTTTCACACAAACACGCACTTTCACACACATGCATGAACACAAATAGACACACAAACACACACACAAAATCTCAGTCTCGCAACAGTCTTGTATACACACTCACAACACCCACTCCTGCCCATTCACACATCTACACTCTCACCCAAACAAATTCACACCACCTCTCACACACACTCACTCCCAGACACATGTACACTCTCACACAAGCATATTGACACACACTCATGGAAAGTCCCTCACACATATTCAAACTCACACTCACACAATCATACACAAACTCACACACACTGACTCACACTCAAACACACAGTCACTCACAGAGACCCTAACACATAGAGTCACACCCCATTACACACACAGACACACACAGAAACACTCACACTCATGCACCTACATCTCGCACATACACTCACACGCACTGATATACACACAGACATATGCACTCCTGAACTCTGACACTCACATGCCCTTGCACACACACCCAAAACACAGATTCACTCACAAATGTTCACACACTCACTAAGAGTCACATACAAATGCAGAATCACGCACAGTCGCACATCTCATGCACACTCGCACATTAACATGTACACTCACAAACTAAAACACACTCACACGCTGTCTTACATACCCAAACACACAGTCACACATACACGCTGAGTAACACTCCAACTTACACAGCTAATCTCTCACAAACACACACACATAACACTAAAACACACCTCCTCATACGATCTCACACAATCACATACGAAACCCTTTCACACTCTGACACTCGCTCGCACAGCACCTTGCTCACCTGCACACACACACCCACTCAGGGTCCCACAAAATCTCATATCCACAAACACACACTCTCACACAGACATACACCTACAACATTCACACATATCCAAAGCACACTTACACGTATGCAGACACAAACGGACCCTCATGCAAACTCACCATCACACACACTCACACACACCAACACACGCTCACAGACTCACACGCAAACACCCTCTCACACACCAACACTCCCACTCACACACAATGTCACAAACCATCACATTTGAGGCATCATATTTCTCCCCATTCCCCTCACACACTCACACTGACACAAACAGAGACACACGCACAAGCGGGAACTCACACTCAGTCGCACAAAAACAAACACATGCACAGGGGCACACAGACAGAAAAGCACCGAATCACTCACAAACAGAATAACACATTCACACGCAATCATGCTGCAGTGTTGTATACACACTCACACTCAATCCCATTCATGGACATACACTCTCACTCATTCATACTCAGACACCCGCTATCACACACACATATGCAAACTCACACATGCACACTTTCACACTCACACCAGTTCCCTCACACGTGTGCACCCTCACACACGCATTCACACACAAAGTCACACACTCACACACACTCAAAGTCTCTCCAATAATTTCGAAAACATTCAGTCAAACACACATACACACTCACACTCACGCACACACTAACACACACTTACACTCACCCTCACTGAAACACACAGGCATATCAACTCTTATACACTAACACACACGTGCACACACACTCTCTCCAACAGGTACATTCAGTCACACATACACATACTCTACCAGAGATACACAGTCGCACCCACTCAGTCCCACTCACCTCTCGCACACACTCCCACAACTGCACACATAAAATCTAAGACTCACATGGACTCCCATTCAAACACAAACACACACTGTCCCTCATACACGCAGACTAACACTCTCACTCACACAAATAGTCTCTCACATTTACACACTCACCTGAAGAGTAAAACTCTCCTCACAATAAATAAAACACAATCACATAAGACCTTATTTCACACTCAGACACTGAGACACTGCACCTTGCACACTTACACACTCACACTCAAAGAAACTCACACTATCTCATATTCAGTATCACACCCACTCACACAGACACACACCTCCATAAACACAGACACACCAACTGTCACACACAGACACACACACGAATGCTGACAAACGCACAGACACAGACGTGCGCACAATATCACACACACAATCACTCACACCAACACACTCACAGACTCACGCACTCACAGACATAATGTCACATACACATACAAAACTACACACAGAGACACACATATTAACAAGCTCACACGCACACATAATTTCAAATGCTGTCACACTCTCACACACATACTTGAACACTGACATAATCACCCTCTTGTAAACATGCTCACATCCTCTCATATAACGACACTCCCGCTCAGCCGCTCACACACCTGCACGCTCACACAGCAACCTCTCTCAAAAAAAATACACACGGTGACAAATGCACACACTCAATCCGAATCAAAAATAGACACGCAAACACACATAGCTGCACACTCACGTGCACATAAATCCATTCGCTTCAAACACACTGAGAAACCGTCTATTGCATCCAATGGCACCCCATTCGACTCCACTCCACAATATTCTACTCCAGTACCCAACAATCCTTCACCTTTTATTGCATTCCATTCCAGGAAAGAAGGCTCCCTTCGTGTCCAAACCACTCAGTTTCCCTCCCCTGCGTCACAGTGCACTCCATCCCACTCCACTTCACAACATTCCACTCCATTCCGCAGCAATCCAACACGTTCTACTGCGTGTCATTCCACCATAGATGGATCCATTCTTCTGCATAACACACAGGAACCATCTATTGCGTCACAATACACCGCATTACAATCCATTCCACAACATTGCTCTTCTATCTGTAGCCTCCCACCACGTTCTATGGCTTTCCATTACAACAGAGAAGGACAATTTCGCTTCCAGACCTCTCAGGAACCTTTGTGGCATCATATTTCAACACATACCCCTCACACACTCACACAGGCACACGCCCAGACCCGCACGTTCACACACTTTCACACAAACACGCACTCTCACACACATGCATGAACACAAATAGACACACAAACACACACACAAAATCTCAGTCTCGCAACAGTCTTGTATACACACTCACAACACCCACTCCTGCCCATTCACACATCTACACTCTCACCCAAACAAATTCACACCACCTCTCACACACACTCACTCCCAGACACATGTACACTCTCACACAAGCATATTGACACACACTCATGGAAAGTCCCTCACACATGTTCCAACTCACACTCACACAATCATACACAAACTCACACACACTGACTCACACTCAAACACACAGTCACTCACAGAGACCCTAACACATAGAGTCACACCCCATTACACACACAGACACACACAGAAACACTCACACTCATGCACCTACATCTCGCACATACACTCACACGCACTGATATACACACAGACATATGCACTCCTGAACTCTGACACTCACATGCCCTTGCACACACACCCAAAACACAGATTCACTCACAAATGTTCACACACTCACTAAGAGTCACATACAAATGCAGAATCACGCACAGTCGCACATCTCATGCACACTCGCACATTAACATGTACACTCACAAACTAAAACACACTCACACGCTGTCTTACATACCCAAACACACAGTCACACATACACGCTGAGTAACACTCCAACTTACACAGCTAATCTCTCACAAACACACACACATAACACTAAAACACACCTCCTCATACGATCTCACACAATCACATACGAAACCCTTTCACACTCTGACACTCGCTCGCACAGCACCTTGCTCACCTGCACACACACACCCACTCAGGGTCCCACAAAATCTCATATCCACAAACACACACTCTCACACAGACATACACCTACATCATTCACACATATCCAAAGCACACTTACACGTATGCAGACACAAACGGACCCTCATGCAAACTCACCATCACACACACTCACACACACCAACACACGCTCACAGACTCACACGCAAACACCCTCTCACACACCAACACTCCCACTCACACACAATGTCACAAACCATCACATTTGAGGCATCATATTTCTCCCCATTCCCCTCACACACTCACACTGACACAAACACAGAGACACACGCACAAGCGGGAACTCACACTCAGTCGCACACAAACACATGCACAGGGGCACACAGACAGAAAAGCACCGAATCACTCACAAACAGAATAACACATTCACACGCAATCATGCTGCAGTGTTGTATACACACTCACACTCAATCCCATTCATGGACATACACTCTCACTCATTCATACTCAGACACCCGCTATCACACACACATATGCAAACTCACACATGCACACTTTCACACTCACACCAGTTCCCTCACACGTGTGCACCCTCACACACGCATTCACACACAAAGTCACACACTCACACACACTCAAAGTCTCTCCAATAATTTCGAAAACATTCAGTCAAACACACATACACACTCACACTCACGCACACACTAACACACACTTACACTCACCCTCACTGAAACACACAGGCATATCAACTCTTAGACACTAACACACACGTGCACACACACTCTCTCCAACAGGTACATTCAGTCACACATACACATACTCTACCAGAGATACACAGTCGCACCCACTCAGTCCCACTCACCTCTCGCACACACTCCCACAACTGCACACATAAAATCTAAGTCTCACATGGACTCCCATTCAAACACAAACACACACTGTCCCTCATACACGCAGACTAACACTCTCACTCACACAAATAGTCTCTCACATTTACACACTCACCTGAAGAGTAAAACTCTCCTCACAATAAATAAAACACAATCCCATAAGACTTATTTCACACTCACACACTGAGACACTGCACCTTGCACACTTACACACTCACACTCAAAGAAACTCACACTATCTCATATTCAGTATCACACCCACTCACACAGACACACACCTCCATAAACACAGACGCACCAACTGTCACACACAGACACACACACGAATGCTGACAAACGCACAGACACAGACGTGCGCACAATATCACACACACAATCACTCACACCAACACACTCACAGACTCACGCACTCACAGACATAATGTCACATACACATACAAAACTACACACAGAGACACACATATTAACAAGCTCACACGCACACATAATTTCAAATGCTGTCACACTCTCACACACATACTTGAACACTGACATAATCACCCTCTTGTAAACATGCTCACATCCTCTCATATAACGACACTCCCGCTCAGCCGCTCACACACCTGCACGCTCACACAGCAACCTCTCTCAAAAAAAATACACACGGTGACAAATGCACACACTCAATCCGAATCAAAAATAGACACGCAAACACACATAGCTGCACACTCACGTGCACATAAATCCATTCGCTTCAAACACACTGAGAAACCGTCTATTGCATCCAATGGCACCCCATTCGACTCCACTCCACAATATTCTACTCCAGTACCCAACAATCCTTCACCTTTTATTGCATTCCATTCCAGGAAAGAAGGCTCCCTTCGTGTCCAAACCACTCAGTTTCCCTCCCCTGCGTCACAGTGCACTCCATCCCACTCCACTTCACAACATTCCACTCCATTCCGCAGCAATCCAACACGTTCTACTGCGTGTCATTCCACCATAGATGGATCCATTCTTCTGCATAACACACAGGAACCATCTATTGCGTCACAATACACCGCATTACAATCCATTCCACAACATTGCTCTTCTATCTGTAGCCTCCCACCACGTTCTATGGCTTTCCATTACAACAGAGAAGGACAATTTCGCTTCCAGACCTCTCAGGAACCTTTGTGGCATCATATTTCAACACATACCCCTCACACACTCACACAGGCACACGCCCAGACCCGCACGTTCACACACTTTCACACAAACACGCACTCTCACACACATGCATGAACACAAATAGACACACAAACACACACACAAAATCTCAGTCTCGCAACAGTCTTGTATACACACTCACAACACCCACTCCTGCCCATTCACACATCTACACTCTCACCCAAACAAATTCACACCACCTCTCACACACACTCACTCCCAGACACATGTACACTCTCACACAAGCATATTGACACACACTCATGGAAAGTCCCTCACACATGTTCCAACTCACACTCACACAATCATACACAAACTCACACACACTGACTCACACTCAAACACACAGTCACTCACAGAGACCCTAACACATAGAGTCACACCCCATTACACACACAGACACACACAGAAACACTCACACTCATGCACCTACATCTCGCACATACACTCACACGCACTGATATACACACAGACATATGCACTCCTGAACTCTGACACTCACATGCCCTTGCACACACACCCAAAACACAGATTCACTCACAAATGTTCACACACTCACTAAGAGTCACATACAAATGCAGAATCACGCACAGTCGCACATCTCATGCACACTCGCACATTAACATGTACACTCACAAACTAAAACACACTCACACGCTGTCTTACATACCCAAACACACAGTCACACATACACGCTGAGTAACACTCCAACTTACACAGCTAATCTCTCACAAACACACACACATAACACTAAAACACACCTCCTCATACGATCTCACACAATCACATACGAAACCCTTTCACACTCTGACACTCGCTCGCACAGCACCTTGCTCACCTGCACACACACACCCACTCAGGGTCCCACAAAATCTCATATCCACAAACACACACTCTCACACAGACATACACCTACATCATTCACACATATCCAAAGCACACTTACACGTATGCAGACACAAACGGACCCTCATGCAAACTCACCATCACACACACTCACACACACCAACACACGCTCACAGACTCACACGCAAACACCCTCTCACACACCAACACTCCCACTCACACACAATGTCACAAACCATCACATTTGAGGCATCATATTTCTCCCCATTCCCCTCACACACTCACACTGACACAAACACAG
This sequence comes from Manis pentadactyla, assembly GCF_030020395.1. Lineage (NCBI taxonomy): Eukaryota > Metazoa > Chordata > Mammalia > Pholidota > Manidae > Manis > Manis pentadactyla. The sequence continues at coordinate 279,248 of NW_026644604.1, read as the reverse complement.
AGACACACGCACAAGCGGGAACTCACACTCAGTCGCACACAAACACATGCACAGGGGCACACAGACAGAAAAGCACCGAATCACTCACAAACAGAATAACACATTCACACGCAATCATGCTGCAGTGTTGTATACACACTCACACTCAATCCCATTCATGGACATACACTCTCACTCATTCATACTCAGACACCCGCTATCACACACACATATGCAAACTCACACATGCACACTTTCACACTCACACCAGTTCCCTCACACGTGTGCACCCTCACACACGCATTCACACACAAAGTCACACACTCACACACACTCAAAGTCTCTCCAATAATTTCGAAAACATTCAGTCAAACACACATACACACTCACACTCACGCACACACTAACACACACTTACACTCACCCTCACTGAAACACACAGGCATATCAACTCTTAGACACTAACACACACGTGCACACACACTCTCTCCAACAGGTACATTCAGTCACACATACACATACTCTACCAGAGATACACAGTCGCACCCACTCAGTCCCACTCACCTCTCGCACACACTCCCACAACTGCACACATAAAATCTAAGTCTCACATGGACTCCCATTCAAACACAAACACACACTGTCCCTCATACACGCAGACTAACACTCTCACTCACACAAATAGTCTCTCACATTTACACACTCACCTGAAGAGTAAAACTCTCCTCACAATAAATAAAACACAATCCCATAAGACTTATTTCACACTCACACACTGAGACACTGCACCTTGCACACTTACACACTCACACTCAAAGAAACTCACACTATCTCATATTCAGTATCACACCCACTCACACAGACACACACCTCCATAAACACAGACGCACAAACTGTCACACACAGACACACACACGAATGCTGACAAACGCACAGACACAGACGTGCGCACAATATCACACACACAATCACTCACACCAACACACTCACAGACTCACGCACTCACAGACATAATGTCACATACACATACAAAACTACACACAGAGACACACATATTAACAAGCTCACACGCACACATAATTTCAAATGCTGTCACACTCTCACACACATACTTGAACACTGACATAATCACCCTCTTGTAAACATGCTCACACCCTCTCATATAAAGACACTCCCGCTCAGCCGCTCACACACCTGCACGCTCACACAGCAACCTCTCTCAAAAAAAATACACACGGTGACAAATGCACACACTCAATCCGAATCAAAAACAGACACGCAAACACACATAGCTGCACACTCACGTGCACATAAATCCATTCGCTTCAAACACACTGAGAAACCGTCTATTGCATCCAATGGCACCCCATTCGACTCCACTCCACAATATTCTACTCCAGTACCCAACAATCCTTCACCTTTTATTGCATTCCATTCCAGGAAAGAAGGCTCCCTTCGTGTCCAAACCACTCAGTTTCCCTCCCCTGCGTCACAGTGCACTCCATTCCACTCCACTTCACAACATTCCACTCCATTCCGCAGCAATCCAACACGTTCTACTGCGTGTCATTCCACCATAGATGGATCCATTCTTCTGCATAACACACAGGAACCATCTATTGCGTCACAATACACCGCATTACAATCCATTCCACAACATTGCTCTTCTATCTGTAGCCTCCCACCACGTTCTATGGCTTTCCATTACAACAGAGAAGGACAATTTCGCTTCCAGACCTCTCAGGAACCTTTGTGGCATCATATTTCAACACATACCCCTCACACACTCACACAGGCACACGCCCAGACCCGCACGTTCACACACTTTCACACAAACACGCACTTTCACACACATGCATGAACACAAATAGACACACAAACACACACACAAAATCTCAGTCTCGCAACAGTCTTGTATACACACTCACAACACCCACTCCTGCCCATTCACACATCTACACTCTCACCCAAACAAATTCACACCACCTCTCACACACACTCACTCCCAGACACATGTACACTCTCACACAAGCATATTGACACACACTCATGGAAAGTCCCTCACACATATTCAAACTCACACTCACACAATCATACACAAACTCACACACACTGACTCACACTCAAACACACAGTCACTCACAGAGACCCTAACACATAGAGTCACACCCCATTACACACACAGACACACACAGAAACACTCACACTCATGCACCTACATCTCGCACATACACTCACACGCACTGATATACACACAGACATATGCACTCCTGAACTCTGACACTCACATGCCCTTGCACACACACCCAAAACACAGATTCACTCACAAATGTTCACACACTCACTAAGAGTCACATACAAATGCAGAATCACGCACAGTCGCACATCTCATGCACACTCGCACATTAACATGTACACTCACAAACTAAAACACACTCACACGCTGTCTTACATACCCAAACACACAGTCACACATACACGCTGAGTAACACTCCAACTTACACAGCTAATCTCTCACAAACACACACACATAACACTAAAACACACCTCCTCATACGATCTCACACAATCACATACGAAACCCTTTCACACTCTGACACTCGCTCGCACAGCACCTTGCTCACCTGCACACACACACCCACTCAGGGTCCCACAAAATCTCATATCCACAAACACACACTCTCACACAGACATACACCTACAACATTCACACATATCCAAAGCACACTTACACGTATGCAGACACAAACGGACCCTCATGCAAACTCACCATCACACACACTCACACACACCAACACACGCTCACAGACTCACACGCAAACACCCTCTCACACACCAACACTCCCACTCACACACAATGTCACAAACCATCACATTTGAGGCATCATATTTCTCCCCATTCCCCTCACACACTCACACTGACACAAACAGAGACACACGCACAAGCGGGAACTCACACTCAGTCGCACAAAAACAAACACATGCACAGGGGCACACAGACAGAAAAGCACCGAATCACTCACAAACAGAATAACACATTCACACGCAATCATGCTGCAGTGTTGTATACACACTCACACTCAATCCCATTCATGGACATACACTCTCACTCATTCATACTCAGACACCCGCTATCACACACACATATGCAAACTCACACATGCACACTTTCACACTCACACCAGTTCCCTCACACGTGTGCACCCTCACACACGCATTCACACACAAAGTCACACACTCACACACACTCAAAGTCTCTCCAATAATTTCGAAAACATTCAGTCAAACACACATACACACTCACACTCACGCACACACTAACACACACTTACACTCACCCTCACTGAAACACACAGGCATATCAACTCTTATACACTAACACACACGTGCACACACACTCTCTCCAACAGGTACATTCAGTCACACATACACATACTCTACCAGAGATACACAGTCGCACCCACTCAGTCCCACTCACCTCTCGCACACACTCCCACAACTGCACACATAAAATCTAAGACTCACATGGACTCCCATTCAAACACAAACACACACTGTCCCTCATACACGCAGACTAACACTCTCACTCACACAAATAGTCTCTCACATTTACACACTCACCTGAAGAGTAAAACTCTCCTCACAATAAATAAAACACAATCACATAAGACCTTATTTCACACTCAGACACTGAGACACTGCACCTTGCACACTTACACACTCACACTCAAAGAAACTCACACTATCTCATATTCAGTATCACACCCACTCACACAGACACACACCTCCATAAACACAGACACACCAACTGTCACACACAGACACACACACGAATGCTGACAAACGCACAGACACAGACGTGCGCACAATATCACACACACAATCACTCACACCAACACACTCACAGACTCACGCACTCACAGACATAATGTCACATACACATACAAAACTACACACAGAGACACACATATTAACAAGCTCACACGCACACATAATTTCAAATGCTGTCACACTCTCACACACATACTTGAACACTGACATAATCACCCTCTTGTAAACATGCTCACATCCTCTCATATAACGACACTCCCGCTCAGCCGCTCACACACCTGCACGCTCACACAGCAACCTCTCTCAAAAAAAATACACACGGTGACAAATGCACACACTCAATCCGAATCAAAAATAGACACGCAAACACACATAGCTGCACACTCACGTGCACATAAATCCATTCGCTTCAAACACACTGAGAAACCGTCTATTGCATCCAATGGCACCCCATTCGACTCCACTCCACAATATTCTACTCCAGTACCCAACAATCCTTCACCTTTTATTGCATTCCATTCCAGGAAAGAAGGCTCCCTTCGTGTCCAAACCACTCAGTTTCCCTCCCCTGCGTCACAGTGCACTCCATTCCACTCCACTTCACAACATTCCACTCCATTCCGCAGCAATCCAACACGTTCTACTGCGTGTCATTCCACCATAGATGGATCCATTCTTCTGCATAACACACAGGAACCATCTATTGCGTCACAATACACCGCATTACAATCCATTCCACAACATTGCTCTTCTATCTGTAGCCTCCCACCACGTTCTATGGCTTTCCATTACAACAGAGAAGGACAATTTCGCTTCCAGACCTCTCAGGAACCTTTGTGGCATCATATTTCAACACATACCCCTCACACACTCACACAGGCACACGCCCAGACGCGCACGTTCACACACTTTCACACAAACACGCACTCTCACACACATGCATGAACACAAATAGACACACAAACACACACACAAAATCTCAGTCTCGCAACAGTCTTGTATACACACTCACAACACCCACTCCTGCCCATTCACACATCTACACTCTCACCCAAACAAATTCACACCACCTCTCACACACACTCACTCCCAGACACATGTACACTCTCACACAAGCATATTGACACACACTCATGGAAAGTCCCTCACACATGTTCCAACTCACACTCACACAATCATACACAAACTCACACACACTGACTCACACTCAAACACACAGTCACTCACAGAGACCCTAACACATAGAGTCACACCCCATTACACACACAGACACACACAGAAACACTCACACTCATGCACCTACATCTCGCACATACACTCACACGCACTGATATACACACAGACATATGCACTCCTGAACTCTGACACTCACATGCCCTTGCACACACACCCAAAACACAGATTCACTCACAAATGTTCACACACTCACTAAGAGTCACATACAAATGCAGAATCACGCACAGTCGCACATCTCATGCACACTCGCACATTAACATGTACACTCACAAACTAAAACACACTCACACGCTGTCTTACATACCCAAACACACAGTCACACATACACGCTGAGTAACACTCCAACTTACACAGCTAATCTCTCACAAACACACACACATAACACTAAAACACACCTCCTCATACGATCTCACACAATCACATACGAAACCCTTTCACACTCTGACACTCGCTCGCACAGCACCTTGCTCACCTGCACACACACACCCACTCAGGGTCCCACAAAATCTCATATCCACAAACACACACTCTCACACAGACATACACCTACATCATTCACACATATCCAAAGCACACTTACACGTATGCAGACACAAACGGACCCTCATGCAAACTCACCATCACACACACTCACACACACCAACACACGCTCACAGACTCACACGCAAACACCCTCTCACACACCAACACTCCCACTCACACACAATGTCACAAACCATCACATTTGAGGCATCATATTTCTCCCCATTCCCCTCACACACTCACACTGACACAAACACAGAGACACACGCACAAGCGGGAACTCACACTCAGTCGCACACAAACACATGCACAGGGGCACACAGACAGAAAAGCACCGAATCACTCACAAACAGAATAACACATTCACACGCAATCATGCTGCAGTGTTGTATACACACTCACACTCAATCCCATTCATGGACATACACTCTCACTCATTCATACTCAGACACCCGCTATCACACACACATATGCAAACTCACACATGCACACTTTCACACTCACACCAGTTCCCTCACACGTGTGCACCCTCACACACGCATTCACACACAAAGTCACACACTCACACACACTCAAAGTCTCTCCAATAATTTCGAAAACATTCAGTCAAACACACATACACACTCACACTCACGCACACACTAACACACACTTACACTCACCCTCACTGAAACACACAGGCATATCAACTCTTATACACTAACACACACGTGCACACACACTCTCTCCAACAGGTACATTCAGTCACACATACACATACTCTACCAGAGATACACAGTCGCACCCACTCAGTCCCACTCACCTCTCGCACACACTCCCACAACTGCACACATAAAATCTAAGTCTCACATGGACTCCCATTCAAACACAAACACACACTGTCCCTCATACACGCAGACTAACACTCTCACTCACACAAATAGTCTCTCACATTTACACACTCACCTGAAGAGTAAAACTCTCCTCACAATAAATAAAACACAATCCCATAAGACTTATTTCACACTCACACACTGAGACACTGCACCTTGCACACTTACACACTCACACTCAAAGAAACTCACACTATCTCATATTCAGTATCACACCCACTCACACAGACACACACCTCCATAAACACAGACGCACAAACTGTCACACACAGACACACACACGAATGCTGACAAACGCACAGACACAGACGTGCGCACAATATCACACACACAATCACTCACACCAACACACTCACAGACTCACGCACTCACAGACATAATGTCACATACACATACAAAACTACACACAGAGACACACATATTAACAAGCTCACACGCACACATAATTTCAAATGCTGTCACACTCTCACACACATACTTGAACACTGACATAATCACCCTCTTGTAAACATGCTCACACCCTCTCATATAAAGACACTCCCGCTCAGCCGCTCACACACCTGCACGCTCACACAGCAACCTCTCTCAAAAAAAATACACACGGTGACAAATGCACACACTCAATCCGAATCAAAAACAGACACGCAAACACACATAGCTGCACACTCACGTGCACATAAATCCATTCGCTTCAAACACACTGAGAAACCGTCTATTGCATCCAATGGCACCCCATTCGACTCCACTCCACAATATTCTACTCCAGTACCCAACAATCCTTCACCTTTTATTGCATTCCATTCCAGGAAAGAAGGCTCCCTTCGTGTCCAAACCACTCAGTTTCCCTCCCCTGCGTCACAGTGCACTCCATTCCACTCCACTTCACAACATTCCACTCCATTCCGCAGCAATCCAACACGTTCTACTGCGTGTCATTCCACCATAGATGGATCCATTCTTCTGCATAACACACAGGAACCATCTATTGCGTCACAATACACCGCATTACAATCCATTCCACAACATTGCTCTTCTATCTGTAGCCTCCCACCACGTTCTATGGCTTTCCATTACAACAGAGAAGGACAATTTCGCTTCCAGACCTCTCAGGAACCTTTGTGGCATCATATTTCAACACATACCCCTCACACACTCACACAGGCACACGCCCAGACCCGCACGTTCACACACTTTCACACAAACACGCACTTTCACACACATGCATGAACACAAATAGACACACAAACACACACACAAAATCTCAGTCTCGCAACAGTCTTGTATACACACTCACAACACCCACTCCTGCCCATTCACACATCTACACTCTCAAACAAACAAATTCACACCACCTCTCACACACACTCACTCCCAGACACATGTACACTCTCACACAAGCATATTGACACACACTCATGGAAAGTCCCTCACACATGTTCCAACTCACACTCACACAATCATACACAAACTCACACACACTGACTCACACTCAAACACACAGTCACTCACAGAGACCCTAACACATAGAGTCACACCCCATTACACACACAGACACACACAGAAACACTCACACTCATGCACCTACATCTCGCACATACACTCACACGCACTGATATACACACAGACATATGCACTCCTGAACTCTGACACTCACATGCCCTTGCACACACACCCAAAACACAGATTCACTCACAAATGTTCACACACTCACTAAGAGTCACATACAAATGCAGAATCACGCACAGTCGCACATCTCATGCACACTCGCACATTAACATGTACACTCACAAACTAAAACACACTCACACGCTGTCTTACATACCCAAACACACAGTCACACATACACGCTGAGTAACACTCCAACTTACACAGCTAATCTCTCACAAACACACACACATAACACTAAAACACACCTCCTCATACGATCTCACACAATCACATACGAAACCCTTTCACACTCTGACACTCGCTCGCACAGCACCTTGCTCACCTGCACACACACACCCACTCAGGGTCCCACAAAATCTCATATCCACAAACACACACTCTCACACAGACATACACCTACATCATTCACACATATCCAAAGCACACTTACACGTATGCAGACACAAACGGACCCTCATGCAAACTCACCATCACACACACTCACACACACCAACACACGCTCACAGACTCACACGCAAACACCCTCTCACACACCAACACTCCCACTCACACACAATGTCACAAACCATCACATTTGAGGCATCATATTTCTCCCCATTCCCCTCACACACTCACACTGACACAAACACAGAGACACACGCACAAGCGGGAACTCACACTCAGTCGCACACAAACACATGCACAGGGGCACACAGACAGAAAAGCACCGAATCACTCACAAACAGAATAACACATTCACACGCAATCATGCTGCAGTGTTGTATACACACTCACACTCAATCCCATTCATGGACATACACTCTCACTCATTCATACTCAGACACCCGCTATCACACACACATATGCAAACTCACACATGCACACTTTCACACTCACACCAGTTCCCTCACACGTGTGCACCCTCACACACGCATTCACACACAAAGTCACACACTCACACACACTCAAAGTCTCTCCAATAATTTCGAAAACATTCAGTCAAACACACATACACACTCACACTCACGCACACACTAACACACACTTACACTCACCCTCACTGAAACACACAGGCATATCAACTCTTATACACTAACACACACGTGCACACACACTCTCTCCAACAGGTACATTCAGTCACACATACACATACTCTACCAGAGATACACAGTCGCACCCACTCAGTCCCACTCACCTCTCGCACACACTCCCACAACTGCACACATAAAATCTAAGTCTCACATGGACTCCCATTCAAACACAAACACACACTGTCCCTCATACACGCAGACTAACACTCTCACTCACACAAATAGTCTCTCACATTTACACACTCACCTGAAGAGTAAAACTCTCCTCACAATAAATAAAACACAATCCCATAAGACTTATTTCACACTCACACACTGAGACACTGCACCTTGCACACTTACACACTCACACTCAAAGAAACTCACACTATCTCATATTCAGTATCACACCCACTCACACAGACACACACCTCCATAAACACAGACGCACAAACTGTCACACACAGACACACACACGAATGCTGACAAACGCACAGACACAGACGTGCGCACAATATCACACACACAATCACTCACACCAACACACTCACAGACTCACGCACTCACAGACATAATGTCACATACACATACAAAACTACACACAGAGACACACATATTAACAAGCTCACACGCACACATAATTTCAAATGCTGTCACACTCTCACACACATACTTGAACACTGACATAATCACCCTCTTGTAAACATGCTCACACCCTCTCATATAAAGACACTCCCGCTCAGCCGCTCACACACCTGCACGCTCACACAGCAACCTCTCTCAAAAAAAATACACACGGTGACAAATGCACACACTCAATCCGAATCAAAAACAGACACGCAAACACACATAGCTGCACACTCACGTGCACATAAATCCATTCGCTTCAAACACACTGAGAAACCGTCTATTGCATCCAATGGCACCCCATTCGACTCCACTCCACAATATTCTACTCCAGTACCCAACAATCCTTCACCTTTTATTGCATTCCATTCCAGGAAAGAAGGCTCCCTTCGTGTCCAAACCACTCAGTTTCCCTCCCCTGCGTCACAGTGCACTCCATTCCACTCCACTTCACAACATTCCACTCCATTCCGCAGCAATCCAACACGTTCTACTGCGTGTCATTCCACCATAGATGGATCCATTCTTCTGCATAACACACAGGAACCATCTATTGCGTCACAATACACCGCATTACAATCCATTCCACAACATTGCTCTTCTATCTGTAGCCTCCCACCACGTTCTATGGCTTTCCATTACAACAGAGAAGGACAATTTCGCTTCCAGACCTCTCAGGAACCTTTGTGGCATCATATTTCAACACATACCCCTCACACACTCACACAGGCACACGCCCAGACCCGCACGTTCACACACTTTCACACAAACACGCACTTTCACACACATGCATGAACACAAATAGACACACAAACACACACACAAAATCTCAGTCTCGCAACAGTCTTGTATACACACTCACAACACCCACTCCTGCCCATTCACACATCTACACTCTCAAACAAACAAATTCACACCACCTCTCACACACACTCACTCCCAGACACATGTACACTCTCACACAAGCATATTGACACACACTCATGGAAAGTCCCTCACACATGTTCCAACTCACACTCACACAATCATACACAAACTCACACACACTGACTCACACTCAAACACACAGTCACTCACAGAGACCCTAACACATAGAGTCACACCCCATTACACACACAGACACACACAGAAACACTCACACTCATGCACCTACATCTCGCACATACACTCACACGCACTGATATACACACAGACATATGCACTCCTGAACTCTGACACTCACATGCCCTTGCACACACACCCAAAACACAGATTCACTCACAAATGTTCACACACTCACTAAGAGTCACATACAAATGCAGAATCACGCACAGTCGCACATCTCATGCACACTCGCACATTAACATGTACACTCACAAACTAAAACACACTCACACGCTGTCTTACATACCCAAACACACAGTCACACATACACGCTGAGTAACACTCCAACTTACACAGCTAATCTCTCACAAACACACACACATAACACTAAAACACACCTCCTCATACGATCTCACACAATCACATACGAAACCCTTTCACACTCTGACACTCGCTCGCACAGCACCTTGCTCACCTGCACACACACACCCACTCAGGGTCCCACAAAATCTCATATCCACAAACACACACTCTCACACAGACATACACCTACATCATTCACACATATCCAAAGCACACTTACACGTATGCAGACACAAACGGACCCTCATGCAAACTCACCATCACACACACTCACACACACCAACACACGCTCACAGACTCACACGCAAACACCCTCTCACACACCAACACTCCCACTCACACACAATGTCACAAACCATCACATTTGAGGCATCATATTTCTCCCCATTCCCCTCACACACTCACACTGACACAAACACAGAGACACACGCACAAGCGGGAACTCACACTCAGTCGCACACAAACACATGCACAGGGGCACACAGACAGAAAAGCACCGAATCACTCACAAACAGAATAACACATTCACACGCAATCATGCTGCAGTGTTGTATACACACTCACACTCAATCCCATTCATGGACATACACTCTCACTCATTCATACTCAGACACCCGCTATCACACACACATATGCAAACTCACACATGCACACTTTCACACTCACACCAGTTCCCTCACACGTGTGCACCCTCACACACGCATTCACACACAAAGTCACACACTCACACACACTCAAAGTCTCTCCAATAATTTCGAAAACATTCAGTCAAACACACATACACACTCACACTCACGCACACACTAACACACACTTACACTCACCCTCACTGAAACACACAGGCATATCAACTCTTAGACACTAACACACACGTGCACACACACTCTCTCCAACAGGTACATTCAGTCACACATACACATACTCTACCAGAGATACACAGTCGCACCCACTCAGTCCCACTCACCTCTCGCACACACTCCCACAACTGCACACATAAAATCTAAGTCTCACATGGACTCCCATTCAAACACAAACACACACTGTCCCTCATACACGCAGACTAACACTCTCACTCACACAAATAGTCTCTCACATTTACACACTCACCTGAAGAGTAAAACTCTCCTCACAATAAATAAAACACAATCCCATAAGACTTATTTCACACTCACACACTGAGACACTGCACCTTGCACACTTACACACTCACACTCAAAGAAACTCACACTATCTCATATTCAGTATCACACCCACTCACACAGACACACACCTCCATAAACACAGACGCACAAACTGTCACACACAGACACACACACGAATGCTGACAAACGCACAGACACAGACGTGCGCACAATATCACACACACAATCACTCACACCAACACACTCACAGACTCACGCACTCACAGACATAATGTCACATACACATACAAAACTACACACAGAGACACACATATTAACAAGCTCACACGCACACATAATTTCAAATGCTGTCACACTCTCACACACATACTTGAACACTGACATAATCACCCTCTTGTAAACATGCTCACACCCTCTCATATAAAGACACTCCCGCTCAGCCGCTCACACACCTGCACGCTCACACAGCAACCTCTCTCAAAAAAAATACACACGGTGACAAATGCACACACTCAATCCGAATCAAAAACAGACACGCAAACACACATAGCTGCACACTCACGTGCACATAAATCCATTCGCTTCAAACACACTGAGAAACCGTCTATTGCATCCAATGGCACCCCATTCGACTCCACTCCACAATATTCTACTCCAGTACCCAACAATCCTTCACCTTTTATTGCATTCCATTCCAGGAAAGAAGGCTCCCTTCGTGTCCAAACCACTCAGTTTCCCTCCCCTGCGTCACAGTGCACTCCATTCCACTCCACTTCACAACATTCCACTCCATTCCGCAGCAATCCAACACGTTCTACTGCGTGTCATTCCACCATAGATGGATCCATTCTTCTGCATAACACACAGGAACCATCTATTGCGTCACAATACACCGCATTACAATCCATTCCACAACATTGCTCTTCTATCTGTAGCCTCCCACCACGTTCTATGGCTTTCCATTACAACAGAGAAGGACAATTTCGCTTCCAGACCTCTCAGGAACCTTTGTGGCATCATATTTCAACACATACCCCTCACACACTCACACAGGCACACGCCCAGACCCGCACGTTCACACACTTTCACACAAACACGCACTTTCACACACATGCATGAACACAAATAGACACACAAACACACACACAAAATCTCAGTCTCGCAACAGTCTTGTATACACACTCACAACACCCACTCCTGCCCATTCACACATCTACACTCTCACCCAAACAAATTCACACCACCTCTCACACACACTCACTCCCAGACACATGTACACTCTCACACAAGCATATTGACACACACTCATGGAAAGTCCCTCACACATATTCAAACTCACACTCACACAATCATACACAAACTCACACACACTGACTCACACTCAAACACACAGTCACTCACAGAGACCCTAACACATAGAGTCACACCCCATTACACACACAGACACACACAGAAACACTCACACTCATGCACCTACATCTCGCACATACACTCACACGCACTGATATACACACAGACATATGCACTCCTGAACTCTGACACTCACATGCCCTTGCACACACACCCAAAACACAGATTCACTCACAAATGTTCACACACTCACTAAGAGTCACATACAAATGCAGAATCACGCACAGTCGCACATCTCATGCACACTCGCACATTAACATGTACACTCACAAACTAAAACACACTCACACGCTGTCTTACATACCCAAACACACAGTCACACATACACGCTGAGTAACACTCCAACTTACACAGCTAATCTCTCACAAACACACACACATAACACTAAAACACACCTCCTCATACGATCTCACACAATCACATACGAAACCCTTTCACACTCTGACACTCGCTCGCACAGCACCTTGCTCACCTGCACACACACACCCACTCAGGGTCCCACAAAATCTCATATCCACAAACACACACTCTCACACAGACATACACCTACAACATTCACACATATCCAAAGCACACTTACACGTATGCAGACACAAACGGACCCTCATGCAAACTCACCATCACACACACTCACACACACCAACACACGCTCACAGACTCACACGCAAACATCCTCTCACACACCAACACTCCCACTCACACACAATGTCACAAACCATCACATTTGAGGCATCATATTTCTCCCCATTCCCCTCACACACTCACACTGACACAAACAGAGACACACGCACAAGCGGGAACTCACACTCAGTCGCACAAAAACAAACACATGCACAGGGGCACACAGACAGAAAAGCACCGAATCACTCACAAACAGAATAACACATTCACACGCAATCATGCTGCAGTGTTGTATACACACTCACACTCAATCCCATTCATGGACATACACTCTCACTCATTCATACTCAGACACCCGCTATCACACACACATATGCAAACTCACACATGCACACTTTCACACTCACACCAGTTCCCTCACACGTGTGCACCCTCACACACGCATTCACACACAAAGTCACACACTCACACACACTCAAAGTCTCTCCAATAATTTCGAAAACATTCAGTCAAACACACATACACACTCACACTCACGCACACACTAACACACACTTACACTCACCCTCACTGAAACACACAGGCATATCAACTCTTATACACTAACACACACGTGCACACACACTCTCTCCAACAGGTACATTCAGTCACACATACACATACTCTACCAGAGATACACAGTCGCACCCACTCAGTCCCACTCACCTCTCGCACACACTCCCACAACTGCACACATAAAATTTAAGTCTCACATGGACTCCCATTCAAACACAAACACACACTGTCCCTCATACACGCAGACTAACACTCTCACTCACACAAATAGTCTCTCACATTTACACACTCACCTGAAGAGTAAAACTCTCCTCACAATAAATAAAACACAATCCCATAAGACTTATTTCACACTCACACACTGAGACACTGCACCTTGCACACTTACACACTCACACTCAAAGAAACTCACACTATCTCATATTCAGTATCACACCCACTCACACAGACACACACCTCCATAAACACAGACGCACAAACTGTCACACACAGACACACACACGAATGCTGACAAACGCACAGACACAGACGTGCGCACAATATCACACACACAATCACTCACACCAACACACTCACAGACTCACGCACTCACAGACATAATGTCACATACACATACAAAACTACACACAGAGACACACATATTAACAAGCTCACACGCACACATAATTTCAAATGCTGTCACACTCTCACACACATACTTGAACACTGACATAATCACCCTCTTGTAAACATGCTCACACCCTCTCATATAAAGACACTCCCGCTCAGCCGCTCACACACCTGCACGCTCACACAGCAACCTCTCTCAAAAAAAATACACACGGTGACAAATGCACACACTCAATCCGAATCAAAAACAGACACGCAAACACACATAGCTGCACACTCACGTGCACATAAATCCATTCGCTTCAAACACATTGAGAAACCGTCTATTGCATCCAATGGCACCCCATTCGACTCCACTCCACAATATTCTACTCCAGTACCCAACAATCCTTCACCTTTTATTGCATTCCATTCCAGGAAAGAAGGCTCCCTTCGTGTCCAAACCACTCAGTTTCCCTCCCCTGCGTCACAGTGCACTCCATTCCACTCCACTTCACAACATTCCACTCCATTCCGCAGCAATCCAACACGTTCTACTGCGTGTCATTCCACCATAGATGGATCCATTCTTCTGCATAACACACAGGAACCATCTATTGCGTCACAATACACCGCATTACAATCCATTCCACAACATTGCTCTTCTATCTGTAGCCTCCCACCACGTTCTATGGCTTTCCATTACAACAGAGAAGGACAATTTCGCTTCCAGACCTCTCAGGAACCTTTGTGGCATCATATTTCAACACATACCCCTCACACACTCACACAGGCACACGCCCAGACCCGCACGTTCACACACTTTCACACAAACACGCACTTTCACACACATGCATGAACACAAATAGACACACAAACACACACACAAAATCTCAGTCTCGCAACAGTCTTGTATACACACTCACAACACCCACTCCTGCCCATTCACACATCTACACTCTCACCCAAACAAATTCACACCACCTCTCACACACACTCACTCCCAGACACATGTACACTCTCACACAAGCATATTGACACACACTCATGGAAAGTCCCTCACACATGTTCCAACTCACACTCACACAATCATACACAAACTCACACACACTGACTCACACTCAAACACACAGTCACTCACAGAGACCCTAACACATAGAGTCACACCCCATTACACACACAGACACACACAGAAACACTCACACTCATGCACCTACATCTCGCACATACACTCACACGCACTGATATACACACAGACATATGCACTCCTGAACTCTGACACTCACATGCCCTTGCACACACACCCAAAACACAGATTCACTCACAAATGTTCACACACTCACTAAGAGTCACATACAAATGCAGAATCACGCACAGTCGCACATCTCATGCACACTCGCACATTAACATGTACACTCACAAACTAAAACACACTCACACGCTGTCTTACATACCCAAACACACAGTCACACATACACGCTGAGTAACACTCCAACTTACACAGCTAATCTCTCACAAACACACACACATAACACTAAAACACACCTCCTCATACGATCTCACACAATCACATACGAAACCCTTTCACACTCTGACACTCGCTCGCACAGCACCTTGCTCACCTGCACACACACACCCACTCAGGGTCCCACAAAATCTCATATCCACAAACACACACTCTCACACAGACATACACCTACAACATTCACACATATCCAAAGCACACTTACACGTATGCAGACACAAACGGACCCTCATGCAAACTCACCATCACACACACTCACACACACCAACACACGCTCACAGACTCACACGCAAACACCCTCTCACACACCAACACTCCCACTCACACACAATGTCACAAACCATCACATTTGAGGCATCATATTTCTCCCCATTCCCCTCACACACTCACACTGACACAAACAGATACACACGCACAAGCGGGAACTAACACTCAGTCGCACAAAAACAAACACATGCACAGGGGCACACAGACAGAAAAGCACCGAATCACTCACAAACAGAATAACACATTCACACGCAATCATGCTGCAGTGTTGTATACACACTCACACTCAATCCCATTCATGGACATACACTCTCACTCATTCATACTCAGACACCCGCTATCACACACACATATGCAAACTCACACATGCACACTTTCACACTCACACCAGTTCCCTCACACGTGTGCACCCTCACACACGCATTCACACACAAAGTCACACACTCACACACACTCAAAGTCTCTCCAATAATTTCGAAAACATTCAGTCAAACACACATACACACTCACACTCACGCACACACTAACACACACTTACACTCACCCTCACTGAAACACACACGCATATCAACTCTTATACACTAACACACACGTGCACACACACTCTCTCCAACAGGTACATTCAGTCACACATACACATACTCTACCAGAGATACACAGTCGCACCCACTCAGTCCCACTCACCTCTCGCACACACTCCCACAACTGCACACATAAAATCTAAGTCTCACATGGACTCCCATTCAAACACAAACACACACTGTCCCTCATACACGCAGACTAACACTCTCACTCACACAAATAGTCTCTCACATTTACACACTCACCTGAAGAGTAAAACTCTCCTCACAATAAATAAAACACAATCCCATAAGACTTATTTCACACTCACACACTGAGACACTGCACCTTGCACACTTACACACTCACACTCAAAGAAACTCACACTATCTCATATTCAGTATCACACCCACTCACACAGACACACACCTCCATAAACACAGACGCACAAACTGTCACACACAGACACACACACGAATGCTGACAAATGCACAGACACAGACGTGCGCACAATATCACACACACAATCACTCACACCAACACACTCACAGACTCACGCACTCACAGACATAATGTCACATACACATACAAAACTACACACAGAGACACACATATTAACAAGCTCACACGCACACATAATTTCAAATGCTGTCACACTCTCACACACATACTTGAACACTGACATAATCACCCTCTTGTAAACATGCTCACACCCTCTCATATAAAGACACTCCCGCTCAGCCGCTCACACACCTGCACGCTCACACAGCAACCTCTCTCAAAAAAAATACACACGGTGACAAATGCACACACTCAATCCGAATCAAAAACAGACACGCAAACACACATAGCTGCACACTCACGTGCACATAAATCCATTCGCTTCAAACACACTGAGAAACCGTCTATTGCATCCAATGGCACCCCATTCGACTCCACTCCACAATATTCTACTCCAGTACCCAACAATCCTTCACCTTTTATTGCATTCCATTCCAGGAAAGAAGGCTCCCTTCGTGTCCAAACCACTCAGTTTCCCTCCCCTGCGTCACAGTGCACTCCATTCCACTCCACTTCACAACATTCCACTCCATTCCGCAGCAATCCAACACGTTCTACTGCGTGTCATTCCACCATAGATGGATCCATTCTTCTGCATAACACACAGGAACCATCTATTGCGTCACAATACACCGCATTACAATCCATTCCACAACATTGCTCTTCTATCTGTAGCCTCCCACCACGTTCTATGGCTTTCCATTACAACAGAGAAGGACAATTTCGCTTCCAGACCTCTCAGGAACCTTTGTGGCATCATATTTCAACACATACCCCTCACACACTCACACAGGCACACGCCCAGACCCGCACGTTCACACACTTTCACACAAACACGCACTTTCACACACATGCATGAACACAAATAGACACACAAACACACACACAAAATCTCAGTCTCGCAACAGTCTTGTATACACACTCACAACACCCACTCCTGCCCATTCACACATCTACACTCTCACCCAAACAAATTCACACCACCTCTCACACACACTCACTCCCAGACACATGTACACTCTCACACAAGCATATTGACACACACTCATGGAAAGTCCCTCACACATATTCAAACTCACACTCACACAATCATACACAAACTCACACACACTGACTCACACTCAAACACACAGTCACTCACAGAGACCCTAACACATAGAGTCACACCCCATTACACACACAGACACACACAGAAACACTCACACTCATGCACCTACATCTCGCACATACACTCACACGCACTGATATACACACAGACATATGCACTCCTGAACTCTGACACTCACATGCCCTTGCACACACACCCAAAACACAGATTCACTCACAAATGTTCACACACTCACTAAGAGTCACATACAAATGCAGAATCACGCACAGTCGCACATCTCATGCACACTCGCACATTAACATGTACACTCACAAACTAAAACACACTCACACGCTGTCTTACATACCCAAACACACAGTCACACATACACGCTGAGTAACACTCCAACTT
The DNA here is from genome assembly GCF_030020395.1 of Manis pentadactyla. Taxonomy (NCBI): domain Eukaryota; kingdom Metazoa; phylum Chordata; class Mammalia; order Pholidota; family Manidae; genus Manis; species Manis pentadactyla. The sequence goes on along the minus strand of NW_026644604.1, from coordinate 259,290 downwards.
ACACAGCTAATCTCTCACAAACACACACACATAACACTAAAACACACCTCCTCATACGATCTCACACAATCACATACGAAACCCTTTCACACTCTGACACTCGCTCGCACAGCACCTTGCTCACCTGCACACACACACCCACTCAGGGTCCCACAAAATCTCATATCCACAAACACACACCCTCACACAGACATACACCTACAACATTCACACATATCCAAAGCACACTTACACGTATGCAGACACAAACGGACCCTCATGCAAACTCACCATCACACACACTCACACACACCAACACACGCTCACAGACTCACACGCAAACACCCTCTCACACACCAACACTCCCACTCACACACAATGTCACAAACCATCACATTTGAGGCACCATATTTCTCCCCATTCCCCTCACACACTCACACTGACACAAACAGAGACACACGCACAAGCGGGAACTCACACTCAGTCGCACACAAACAAACACATGCACAGGGGCACACAGACAGAAAAGCACCGAATCACTCACAAACAGAATAACACATTCACACGCAATCATGCTGCAGTGTTGTATACACACTCACACTCAATCCCATTCATGGACATACACTCTCACTCATTCATACTCACACACCCGCTATCACACACACATATGCAAACTCACACATGCACACTTTCACACTCACACCAGTTCCCTCACACGTGTGCACCCTCACACACGCATTCACACACAAAGTCACACACTCACACACACTCAAAGTCTCTCCAATAATTTCGAAAACATTCAGTCAAACACACATACACACTCACACTCACGCACACACTAACACACACTTACACTCACCCTCACTGAAACACACAGGCATATCAACTCTTATACACTAACACACACGTGCACACACACTCTCTCCAACAGGTACATTCAGTCACACATACACATACTCTACCAGAGATACACAGTCGCACCCACTCAGTCCCACTCACCTCTCGCACACACTCCCACAACTGCACACATAAAATCTAAGACTCACATGGACTCCCATTCAAACACAAACACACACTGTCCCTCATACACGCAGACTAACACTCTCACTCACACAAATAGTCTCTCACATTTACACACTCACCTGAAGAGTAAAACTCTCCTCACAATAAATAAAACACAATCACATAAGACCTTATTTCACACTCAGACACTGATACACTGCACCTTGCACACTTACACACTCACACTCAAAGAAACTCACACTATCTCATATTCAGTATCACACCCACTCACACAGACACACACCTCCATAAACACAGACGCACAAACTGTCACACACAGACACACACACGAATGCTGACAAACGCACAGACACAGACGTGCGCACAATATCACACACACAATCACTCACACCAACACACTCACAGACTCACGCACTCACAGACATAATGTCACATACACATACAAAACTACACACAGAGACACACATATTAACAAGCTCACACGCACACATAATTTCAAATGCTGTCACACTCTCACACACATACTTGAACACTGACATAATCACCCTCTTGTAAACATGCTCACACCCTCTCATATAAAGACACTCCCGCTCAGCCGCTCACACACCTGCACGCTCACACAGCAACCTCTCTCAAAAAAAATACACACGGTGACAAATGCACACACTCAATCCGAATCAAAAACAGACACGCAAACACACATAGCTGCACACTCACGTGCACATAAATCCATTCGCTTCAAACACATTGAGAAACCGTCTATTGCATCCAATGGCACCCCATTCGACTCCACTCCACAATATTCTACTCCAGTACCCAACAATCCTTCACCTTTTATTGCATTCCATTCCAGGAAAGAAGGCTCCCTTCGTGTCCAAACCACTCAGTTTCCCTCCCCTGCGTCACAGTGCACTCCATTCCACTCCACTTCACAACATTCCACTCCATTCCGCAGCAATCCAACACGTTCTACTGCGTGTCATTCCACCATAGATGGATCCATTCTTCTGCATAACACACAGGAACCATCTATTGCGTCACAATACACCGCATTACAATCCATTCCACAACATTGCTCTTCTATCTGTAGCCTCCCACCACGTTCTATGGCTTTCCATTACAACAGAGAAGGACAATTTCGCTTCCAGACCTCTCAGGAACCTTTGTGGCATCATATTTCAACACATACCCCTCACACACTCACACAGGCACACGCCCAGACCCGCACGTTCACACACTTTCACACAAACACGCACTTTCACACACATGCATGAACACAAATAGACACACAAACACACACACAAAATCTCAGTCTCGCAACAGTCTTGTATACACACTCACAACACCCACTCCTGCCCATTCACACATCTACACTCTCACCCAAACAAATTCACACCACCTCTCACACACACTCACTCCCAGACACATGTACACTCTCACACAAGCATATTGACACACACTCATGGAAAGTCCCTCACACATGTTCCAACTCACACTCACACAATCATACACAAACTCACACACACTGACTCACACTCAAACACACAGTCACTCACAGAGACCCTAACACATAGAGTCACACCCCATTACACACACAGACACACACAGAAACACTCACACTCATGCACCTACATCTCGCACATACACTCACACGCACTGATATACACACAGACATATGCACTCCTGAACTCTGACACTCACATGCCCTTGCACACACACCCAAAACACAGATTCACTCACAAATGTTCACACACTCACTAAGAGTCACATACAAATGCAGAATCACGCACAGTCGCACATCTCATGCACACTCGCACATTAACATGTACACTCACAAACTAAAACACACTCACACGCTGTCTTACATACCCAAACACACAGTCACACATACACGCTGAGTAACACTCCAACTTACACAGCTAATCTCTCACAAACACACACACATAACACTAAAACACACCTCCTCATACGATCTCACACAATCACATACGAAACCCTTTCACACTCTGACACTCGCTCGCACAGCACCTTGCTCACCTGCACACACACACCCACTCAGGGTCCCACAAAATCTCATATCCACAAACACACACTCTCACACAGACATACACCTACAACATTCACACATATCCAAAGCACACTTACACGTATGCAGACACAAACGGACCCTCATGCAAACTCACCATCACACACACTCACACACACCAACACACGCTCACAGACTCACACGCAAACACCCTCTCACACACCAACACTCCCACTCACACACAATGTCACAAACCATCACATTTGAGGCATCATATTTCTCCCCATTCCCCTCACACACTCACACTGACACAAACAGAGACACACGCACAAGCGGGAACTAACACTCAGTCGCACAAAAACAAACACATGCACAGGGGCACACAGACAGAAAAGCACCGAATCACTCACAAACAGAATAACACATTCACACGCAATCATGCTGCAGTGTTGTATACACACTCACACTCAATCCCATTCATGGACATACACTCTCACTCATTCATACTCAGACACCCGCTATCACACACACATATGCAAACTCACACATGCACACTTTCACACTCACACCAGTTCCCTCACACGTGTGCACCCTCACACACGCATTCACACACAAAGTCACACACTCACACACACTCAAAGTCTCTCCAATAATTTCGAAAACATTCAGTCAAACACACATACACACTCACACTCACGCACACACTAACACACACTTACACTCACCCTCACTGAAACACACACGCATATCAACTCTTATACACTAACACACACGTGCACACACACTCTCTCCAACAGGTACATTCAGTCACACATACACATACTCTACCAGAGATACACAGTCGCACCCACTCAGTCCCACTCACCTCTCGCACACACTCCCACAACTGCACACATAAAATCTAAGTCTCACATGGACTCCCATTCAAACACAAACACACACTGTCCCTCATACACGCAGACTAACACTCTCACTCACACAAATAGTCTCTCACATTTACACACTCACCTGAAGAGTAAAACTCTCCTCACAATAAATAAAACACAATCCCATAAGACTTATTTCACACTCACACACTGAGACACTGCACCTTGCACACTTACACACTCACACTCAAAGAAACTCACACTATCTCATATTCAGTATCACACCCACTCACACAGACACACACCTCCATAAACACAGACGCACAAACTGTCACACACAGACACACACACGAATGCTGACAAATGCACAGACACAGACGTGCGCACAATATCACACACACAATCACTCACACCAACACACTCACAGACTCACGCACTCACAGACATAATGTCACATACACATACAAAACTACACACAGAGACACACATATTAACAAGCTCACACGCACACATAATTTCAAATGCTGTCACACTCTCACACACATACTTGAACACTGACATAATCACCCTCTTGTAAACATGCTCACACCCTCTCATATAAAGACACTCCCGCTCAGCCGCTCACACACCTGCACGCTCACACAGCAACCTCTCTCAAAAAAAATACACACGGTGACAAATGCACACACTCAATCCGAATCAAAAACAGACACGCAAACACACATAGCTGCACACTCACGTGCACATAAATCCATTCGCTTCAAACACACTGAGAAACCGTCTATTGCATCCAATGGCACCCCATTCGACTCCACTCCACAATATTCTACTCCAGTACCCAACAATCCTTCACCTTTTATTGCATTCCATTCCAGGAAAGAAGGCTCCCTTCGTGTCCAAACCACTCAGTTTCCCTCCCCTGCGTCACAGTGCACTCCATTCCACTCCACTTCACAACATTCCACTCCATTCCGCAGCAATCCAACACGTTCTACTGCGTGTCATTCCACCATAGATGGATCCATTCTTCTGCATAACACACAGGAACCATCTATTGCGTCACAATACACCGCATTACAATCCATTCCACAACATTGCTCTTCTATCTGTAGCCTCCCACCACGTTCTATGGCTTTCCATTACAACAGAGAAGGACAATTTCGCTTCCAGACCTCTCAGGAACCTTTGTGGCATCATATTTCAACACATACCCCTCACACACTCACACAGGCACACGCCCAGACCCGCACGTTCACACACTTTCACACAAACACGCACTTTCACACACATGCATGAACACAAATAGACACACAAACACACACACAAAATCTCAGTCTCGCAACAGTCTTGTATACACACTCACAACACCCACTCCTGCCCATTCACACATCTACACTCTCACCCAAACAAATTCACACCACCTCTCACACACACTCACTCCCAGACACATGTACACTCTCACACAAGCATATTGACACACACTCATGGAAAGTCCCTCACACATATTCAAACTCACACTCACACAATCATACACAAACTCACACACACTGACTCACACTCAAACACACAGTCACTCACAGAGACCCTAACACATAGAGTCACACCCCATTACACACACAGACACACACAGAAACACTCACACTCATGCACCTACATCTCGCACATACACTCACACGCACTGATATACACACAGACATATGCACTCCTGAACTCTGACACTCACATGCCCTTGCACACACACCCAAAACACAGATTCACTCACAAATGTTCACACACTCACTAAGAGTCACATACAAATGCAGAATCACGCACAGTCGCACATCTCATGCACACTCGCACATTAACATGTACACTCACAAACTAAAACACACTCACACGCTGTCTTACATACCCAAACACACAGTCACACATACACGCTGAGTAACACTCCAACTTACACAGCTAATCTCTCACAAACACACACACATAACACTAAAACACACCTCCTCATACGATCTCACACAATCACATACGAAACCCTTTCACACTCTGACACTCGCTCGCACAGCACCTTGCTCACCTGCACACACACACCCACTCAGGGTCCCACAAAATCTCATATCCACAAACACACACCCTCACACAGACATACACCTACAACATTCACACATATCCAAAGCACACTTACACGTATGCAGACACAAACGGACCCTCATGCAAACTCACCATCACACACACTCACACACACCAACACACGCTCACAGACTCACACGCAAACACCCTCTCACACACCAACACTCCCACTCACACACAATGTCACAAACCATCACATTTGAGGCACCATATTTCTCCCCATTCCCCTCACACACTCACACTGACACAAACAGAGACACACGCACAAGCGGGAACTCACACTCAGTCGCACACAAACAAACACATGCACAGGGGCACACAGACAGAAAAGCACCGAATCACTCACAAACAGAATAACACATTCACACGCAATCATGCTGCAGTGTTGTATACACACTCACACTCAATCCCATTCATGGACATACACTCTCACTCATTCATACTCACACACCCGCTATCACACACACATATGCAAACTCACACATGCACACTTTCACACTCACACCAGTTCCCTCACACGTGTGCACCCTCACACACGCATTCACACACAAAGTCACACACTCACACACACTCAAAGTCTCTCCAATAATTTCGAAAACATTCAGTCAAACACACATACACACTCACACTCACGCACACACTAACACACACTTACACTCACCCTCACTGAAACACACAGGCATATCAACTCTTATACACTAACACACACGTGCACACACACTCTCTCCAACAGGTACATTCAGTCACACATACACATACTCTACCAGAGATACACAGTCGCACCCACTCAGTCCCACTCACCTCTCGCACACACTCCCACAACTGCACACATAAAATCTAAGACTCACATGGACTCCCATTCAAACACAAACACACACTGTCCCTCATACACGCAGACTAACACTCTCACTCACACAAATAGTCTCTCACATTTACACACTCACCTGAAGAGTAAAACTCTCCTCACAATAAATAAAACACAATCACATAAGACCTTATTTCACACTCAGACACTGATACACTGCACCTTGCACACTTACACACTCACACTCAAAGAAACTCACACTATCTCATATTCAGTATCACACCCACTCACACAGACACACACCTCCATAAACACAGACGCACAAACTGTCACACACAGACACACACACGAATGCTGACAAACGCACAGACACAGACGTGCGCACAATATCACACACACAATCACTCACACCAACACACTCACAGACTCACGCACTCACAGACATAATGTCACATACACATACAAAACTACACACAGAGACACACATATTAACAAGCTCACACGCACACATAATTTCAAATGCTGTCACACTCTCACACACATACTTGAACACTGACATAATCACCCTCTTGTAAACATGCTCACACCCTCTCATATAAAGACACTCCCGCTCAGCCGCTCACACACCTGCACGCTCACACAGCAACCTCTCTCAAAAAAAATACACACGGTGACAAATGCACACACTCAATCCGAATCAAAAACAGACACGCAAACACACATAGCTGCACACTCACGTGCACATAAATCCATTCGCTTCAAACACACTGAGAAACCGTCTATTGCATCCAATGGCACCCCATTCGACTCCACTCCACAATATTCTACTCCAGTACCCAACAATCCTTCACCTTTTATTGCATTCCATTCCAGGAAAGAAGGCTCCCTTCGTGTCCAAACCACTCAGTTTCCCTCCCCTGCGTCACAGTGCACTCCATTCCACTCCACTTCACAACATTCCACTCCATTCCGCAGCAATCCAACACGTTCTACTGCGTGTCATTCCACCATAGATGGATCCATTCTTCTGCATAACACACAGGAACCATCTATTGCGTCACAATACACCGCATTACAATCCATTCCACAACATTGCTCTTCTATCTGTAGCCTCCCACCACGTTCTATGGCTTTCCATTACAACAGAGAAGGACAATTTCGCTTCCAGACCTCTCAGGAACCTTTGTGGCATCATATTTCAACACATACCCCTCACACACTCACACAGGCACACGCCCAGACCCGCACGTTCACACACTTTCACACAAACACGCACTTTCACACACATGCATGAACACAAATAGACACACAAACACACACACAAAATCTCAGTCTCGCAACAGTCTTGTATACACACTCACAACACCCACTCCTGCCCATTCACACATCTACACTCTCACCCAAACAAATTCACACCACCTCTCACACACACTCACTCCCAGACACATGTACACTCTCACACAAGCATATTGACACACACTCATGGAAAGTCCCTCACACATATTCAAACTCACACTCACACAATCATACACAAACTCACACACACTGACTCACACTCAAACACACAGTCACTCACAGAGACCCTAACACATAGAGTCACACCCCATTACACACACAGACACACACAGAAACACTCACACTCATGCACCTACATCTCGCACATACACTCACACGCACTGATATACACACAGACATATGCACTCCTGAACTCTGACACTCACATGCCCTTGCACACACACCCAAAACACAGATTCACTCACAAATGTTCACACACTCACTAAGAGTCACATACAAATGCAGAATCACGCACAGTCGCACATCTCATGCACACTCGCACATTAACATGTACACTCACAAACTAAAACACACTCACACGCTGTCTTACATACCCAAACACACAGTCACACATACACGCTGAGTAACACTCCAACTTACACAGCTAATCTCTCACAAACACACACACATAACACTAAAACACACCTCCTCATACGATCTCACACAATCACATACGAAACCCTTTCACACTCTGACACTCGCTCGCACAGCACCTTGCTCACCTGCACACACACACCCACTCAGGGTCCCACAAAATCTCATATCCACAAACACACACCCTCACACAGACATACACCTACAACATTCACACATATCCAAAGCACACTTACACGTATGCAGACACAAACGGACCCTCATGCAAACTCACCATCACACACACTCACACACACCAACACACGCTCACAGACTCACACGCAATCACCCTCTCACACACCAACACTCCCACTCACACACAATGTCACAAACCATCACATTTGAGGCACCATATTTCTCCCCATTCCCCTCACACACTCACACTGACACAAACAGAGACACACGCACAAGCGGGAACTCACACTCAGTCGCACACAAACAAACACATGCACAGGGGCACACAGACAGAAAAGCACCGAATCACTCACAAACAGAATAACACATTCACACGCAATCATGCTGCAGTGTTGTATACACACTCACACTCAATCCCATTCATGGACATACACTCTCACTCATTCATACTCACACACCCGCTATCACACACACATATGCAAACTCACACATGCACACTTTCACACTCACACCAGTTCCCTCACACGTGTGCACCCTCACACACGCATTCACACACAAAGTCACACACTCACACACACTCAAAGTCTCTCCAATAATTTCGAAAACATTCAGTCAAACACACATACACACTCACACTCACGCACACACTAACACACACTTACACTCACCCTCACTGAAACACACAGGCATATCAACTCTTATACACTAACACACACGTGCACACACACTCTCTCCAACAGGTACATTCAGTCACACATACACATACTCTACCAGAGATACACAGTCGCACCCACTCAGTCCCACTCACCTCTCGCACACACTCCCACAACTGCACACATAAAATCTAAGACTCACATGGACTCCCATTCAAACACAAACACACACTGTCCCTCATACACGCAGACTAACACTCTCACTCACACAAATAGTCTCTCACATTTACACACTCACCTGAAGAGTAAAACTCTCCTCACAATAAATAAAACACAATCACATAAGACCTTATTTCACACTCAGACACTGATACACTGCACCTTGCACACTTACACACTCACACTCAAAGAAACTCACACTATCTCATATTCAGTATCACACCCACTCACACAGACACACACCTCCATAAAACACAGACGCACAAACTGTCACACACAGACACACACACGAATGCTGACAAACGCACAGACACAGACGTGCGCACAATATCACACACACAATCACTCACACCAACACACTCACAGACTCACGCACTCACAGACATAATGTCACATACACATACAAAACTACACACAGAGACACACATATTAACAAGCTCACACGCACACATAATTTCAAATGCTGTCACACTCTCACACACATACTTGAACACTGACATAATCACCCTCTTGTAAACATGCTCACATCCTCTCATATAACGACACTCCCGCTCAGCTGCTCACACACCTGCACGCTCACACAGCAACCTCTCTCAAAAAAAATACACACGGTGACAAATGCACACACTCAATCCGAATCAAAAATAGACACGCAAACACACATAGCTGCACACTCACGTGCACATAAATCCATTCGCTTCAAACACACTGAGAAAACCGTCTATTGCATCCAATGGCACCCCATTCGACTCCACTCCACAATATTCTACTCCAGTACCCCAACAATCCTTCACCTTTTATTGCATTCCATTCCAGGAAAGAAGGCTCCCTTCGTGTCCAAACCACTCAGTTTCCCTCCCCTGCGTCACAGTGCACTCCATTCCACTCCACTTCACAACATTCCACTCCATTCCGCAGCAATCCAACACGTTCTACTGCGTGTCATTCCACCATAGATGGATCCATTCTTCTGCATAACACACAGGAACCATCTATTGCGTCACAATACACCGCATTACAATCCATTCCACAACATTGCTCTTCTATCTGTAGCCTCCCACCACGTTCTATGGCTTTCCATTACAACAGAGAAGGACAATTTCGCTTCCAGACCTCTTCAGAACCTTTGTGGCATCATATTTCAACACATACCCCTCACACACTCACACAGGCACACGCCCAGACCCGCTACGTATAACATTCACACACTTTCACACAAACACGCACTCTCACACACATGCATGAACACAAATAGACACACAAACACACACACAAAATCTCAGTCTCGCAACAGTCTTGTATACACACCTCACAACACCCACTCCTGCCCATTCACACATCTACACTCCTCACCCAAACAAATTCACACCACCTCTCACACACACTCACTCCCAGACACATGTACACTCTCACACAAGCATATTGACACACACTCATGGAAAGTCCCTCACACATGTTCCAACTCACACTCACACAATCATACACAAACTCACACACACTGACTCACACTCAAACACACAGTCACTCACAGAGACCCTAACACATAGAGTCACACCCCATTACACACACAGACACACACAGAAACACTCACACTCATGCACCTACATCTCGCACATACACTCACACGCACTGATATACACACAGACATATGCACTCCTGAACTCTGACACTCACATGCCCTTGCCACACACACCCAAAACACAGATTCACTCACAAATGTTCACACACTCACTAAGAGTCACATACCAAATGCAGAATCACGCACAGTCGCACATCTCATGCACACTCGCACATTAACATGTACACTCACAAACTAAAACACACTCACACGCTGTCTTACATACCCAAACACACAGTCACACATACACGCTGAGTAACACTCCAACTTACACAGCTAATCTCTCACAAACACACACACATAACACTAAAACACACCTCCTCATACGATCTCACACAATCACATACGAAACCCTTTCACACTCTGACACTCGCTCGCACAGCACCTTGCTCACCTGCACACACACACCCACTCAGGGTCCCACAAAATCTCATATCCACAAACACACACTCTCACACAGACATACACCTACATCATTCACACATATCCAAAGCACACTTACACGTATGCAGACACAAACGGACCCTCATGCAAACTCAACCATCACACACACACTCACACACCAACACACGCTCACAGACTCACACGCAAACACCCTCTCACACACCAACACTCCCACTCACACACAATGTCACAAACCATCACATTTGAGGCATCATATTTCTCCCCATTCCCCTCACACACTCACACTGACACAAACACAGAGACACACGCACAAGCGGGAACTCACACTCAGTCGCACACAAACACATGCACAGGGGCACACAGACAGAAAAGCACCGAATCACTCACAAACAGAATAACACATTCACACGCAATCATGCTGCAGTGTTGTATACACACTCACACTCAATCCCATTCATGGACATACACTCTCACTCATTCATACTCAGACACCCGCTATCACACACACATATGCAAACTCACACATGCACACTTTCACACTCACACCAGTTCCCTCACACGTGTGCACCCTCACACACGCATTCACACACAAAGTCACACACTCACACACACTCAAAGTCTCTCCAATAATTTCGAAAACATTCAGTCAAACACACATACACACTCACACTCACGCACACACTAACACACACTTACACTCACCCTCACTGAAACACACAGCATATCAACTCTTATACACTAACACACACGTGCACACACACTCTCTCCAACAGGTACATTCAGTCACACATACACATACTCTACCAGAGATACACAGTCGCACCCACTCAGTCCCACTCACCTCTCGCACACACTCCCCACAACTGCACACATAAAATCTAAGTCTCACATGGACTCCCATTCAAACACAAACACACACTGTCCCTCATACACGCAGACTAACACTCTCACTCACACAAATAGTCTCTCACATTTACACACTCACCTGAAGAGTAAAACTCTCCTCACAATAAATAAAACACAATCCCATAAGACTTATTTCACACTCACACACTGAGACACTGCACCTTGCACACTTACACACTCACACTCAAAGAAACTCACACTATCTCATATTCAGTATCACACCCACTCACACAGACACACACCTCCATAAACACAGACGCACAAACTGTCACACACAGACACACACACGAATGCTGACAAACGCACAGACACAGACGTGCGCACAATATCACACACACAATCACTCACACCAACACACTCACAGACTCACGCACTCACAGACATAATGTCACATACACATACAAAACTACACACAGAGACACACATATTAACAAGCTCACACGCACACATAATTTCAAATGCTGTCACACTCTCACACACATACTTGAACACTGACATAATCACCCTCTTGTAAACATGCTCACACCCTCTCATATAAAGACACTCCCCGCTCAGCCCGCTCACACACCTGCACGCTCACACAGCAACCTCTCTCAAAAAAAATACACACGGTGACAAATGCACACACTCAATCCGAATCAAAAACAGACACGCAAACACACATAGCTGCACAGCTCACGTGCACATAAATCCATTCGCTTCAAACACACTGAGAAACCGTCTATTGCATCCAATGGCACCCCATTCGACTCCACTCCACAATATTCTACTCCAGTACCCAACAATCCTTCACCTTTTATTGCATTCCATTCCAGGAAAGAAGGCTCCCTTCGTGTCCAAACCACTCAGTTTCCCTCCCCTGCGTCACAGTGCACTCCATTCCACTCCACTTCACAACATTCCACTCCATTCCGCAGCAATCCAACACGTTCTACTGCGTGTCATTCCACCATAGATGGATCCATTCTTCTGCATAACACACAGGAACCATCTATTGCGTCACAATACACCGCATTACAATCCATTCCACAACATTGCTCTTCTATCTGTAGCCTCCCACCACGTTCTATGGCTTTCCATTACAACAGAGAAGGACAATTTCGCTTCCAGACCTCTCAGGAACCTTTTTGGCATCATATTTCAACACATACCCCTCACACACTCACACAGGCACACGCCCAGACCCGCACGTTCACACACTTTCACACAAACACGCACTTTCACACACATGCATGAACACAAATAGACACACAAACACACACACAAAATCTCAGTCTCGCAACAGTCTTGTATAACACACTCACAACACCCACTCCTGCCCATTCACACATCTACACTCTCACCCAAACAAATTCACACCACCTCTCACACACACTCACTCCCAGACACATGTACACTCTCACACATGCATATTGACACACACTCATGGAAAGTCCCTCACACATATTCAAACTCACACTCACACCAATCATACACAAACTCACACACACTGACTCACACTCAAACACACAGTCACTCACAGAGACCCTAACACATAGAGTCACACCCCATTACACACACAGACACACACAGAAACACTCACACTCATGCACCTACATCTCGCACATACACTCACACGCACTGATATACACACAGACATATGCACTCCTGAACTCTGACACTCACATGCCCTTGCACACACACCCAAAACACAGATTCACTCACAAATGTTCACACACTCACTAAGAGTCACATACAAATGCAGAATCACGCACAGTCGCACATCTCATGCACACTCGCACATTAACATGTACACTCACAAACTAAAACACACTCACACGCTGTCTTACATACCCAAACACACAGTCACACATACACGCTGAGTAACACTCCAACTTACACAGCTAATCTCTCACAAACACACACACATAACACTAAAACACACCTCCTCATACGATCTCACACAATCACATACGAAACCCTTTCACACTCTGACACTCACTCGCACAGCACCTTGCTCACCTGCACACACACACCCACTCAGGGTCCCACAAAATCTCATATCCACAAACACACACTCTCACACAGACATACACCTACAACATTCACACATATCCAAAGCACACTTACACGTATGCAGACACAAACGGACCCTCATGCAAACTCACCATCACACACACTCACACACACCAACACACGCTCACAGACTCACACGCAAACACCCTCTCACACACCAACACTCCCACTCACACACAATGTCACAAACCATCACATTTGAGGCATCATATTTCTCCCCATTCCCCTCACACACTCACACTGACACAAACAGAGACACACGCACAAGCGGGAACTCACACTCCAGTCGCACAAAACAAACACATGCACAGGGCACACAGACAGAAAAGCACCGAATCACTCACAAACAGAATAACACATTCACACGCAATCATGCTGCAGTGTTGTATACACACTCACACTCAATCCCATTCATGGACATACACTCTCACTCATTCATACTCAGACACCCGCTATCACACACACATATGCAAACTCACACATGCACACTTTCACACTCACACCAGTTCCCTCACACGTGTGCACCCTCACACACGCATTCACACACAAAGTCACACACTCACACACACTCAAAGTCTCTCCAATAATTTCGAAAACATTCAGTCAAACACACATACACACTCACACTCACGCACACACTAACACACACTTACACTCACCCTCACTGAAACACACAGGCATATCAACTCTTAGACACTAACACACACGTGCACACACACTCTCTCCAACAGGTACATTCAGTCACACATACACATACTCTACCAGAGATACACAGTCGCACCCACTCAGTCCCACTCACCTCTCGCACACACTCCCACAACTGCACACATAAAATCTAAGACTCACATGGACTCCCATTCAAACACAAACACACACTGTCCCTCATACACGCAGACTAACACTCTCACTCACACAAATAGTCTCTCACATTTACACACTCACCTGAAGAGTAAAACTCTCCTCACAATAAATAAAACACAATCACATAAGACCTTATTTCACACTCACACACTGAGACACTGCACCTTGCACACTTACACACTCACACTCAAAGAAACTCACACTATCTCATATTCAGTATCACACCCACTCACACAGACACACACCTCCATAAACACAGACACACCAACTGTCACACACAGACACACACACGAATGCTGACAAACGCACAGACACAGACGTGCGCACAATATCACACACACAATCACTCACACCAACACACTCACAGACTCACGCACTCACAGACATAATGTCACATACACATACAAAACTACACACAGAGACACACATATTAACAAGCTCACACGCACACATAATTTCAAATGCTGTCACACTCTCACACACATACTTGAACACTGACATAATCACCCTCTTGTAAACATGCTCACACCCTCTCATATAAAGACACTCCCGCTCAGCCGCTCACACACCTGCACGCTCACACAGCAACCTCTCTCAAAAAAAATACACACGGTGACAAATGCACACACTCAATCCGAATCAAAAATAGACACGCAAACACACATAGCTGCACACTCACGTGCACATAAATCCATTCGCTTCAAACACACTGAGAAACCGTCTATTGCATCCAATGGCACCCCATTCGACTCCACTCCACAATATTCTACTCCAGTACCCAACAATCCTTCACCTTTTATTGCATTCCATTCCAGGAAAGAAGGCTCCCTTCGTGTCCAAACCACTCAGTTTCCCTCCCCTGCGTCACAGTGCACTCCATTCCACTCCACTTCACAACATTCCACTCCATTCCGCAGCAATCCAACACGTTCTACTGCGTGTCATTCCACCATAGATGGATCCATTCTTCTGCATAACACACAGGAACCATCTATTGCGTCACAATACACCGCATTACAATCCATTCCACAACATTGCTCTTCTATCTGTAGCCTCCCACCACGTTCTATGGCTTTCCATTACAACAGAGAAGGACAATTTCGCTTCCAGACCTCTCAGGAACCTTTGTGGCATCATATTTCAACACATACCCCTCACACACTCACACAGGCACACGCCCAGACCCGCACGTTCACACACTTTCACACAAACACGCACTCTCACACACATGCATGAACACAAATAGACACACAAACACACACACAAAATCTCAGTCTCGCAACAGTCTTGTATACACACTCACAACACCCACTCCTGCCCATTCACACATCTACACTCTCACCCAAACAAATTCACACCACCTCTCACACACACTCACTCCCAGACACATGTACACTCTCACACAAGCATATTGACACACACTCATGGAAAGTCCCTCACACATGTTCCAACTCACACTCACACAATCATACACAAACTCACACACACTGACTCACACTCAAACACACAGTCACTCACAGAGACCCTAACACATAGAGTCACACCCCATTACACACACAGACACACACAGAAACACTCACACTCATGCACCTACATCTCGCACATACACTCACACGCACTGATATACACACAGACATATGCACTCCTGAACTCTGACACTCACATGCCCTTGCACACACACCCAAAACACAGATTCACTCACAAATGTTCACACACTCACTAAGAGTCACATACAAATGCAGAATCACGCACAGTCGCACATCTCATGCACACTCGCACATTAACATGTACACTCACAAACTAAAACACACTCACACGCTGTCTTACATACCCAAACACACAGTCACACATACACGCTGAGTAACACTCCAACTTACACAGCTAATCTCTCACAAACACACACACATAACACTAAAACACACCTCCTCATACGATCTCACACAATCACATACGAAACCCTTTCACACTCTGACACTCGCTCGCACAGCACCTTGCTCACCTGCACACACACACCCACTCAGGGTCCCACAAAATCTCATATCCACAAACACACACTCTCACACAGACATACACCTACATCATTCACACATATCCAAAGCACACTTACACGTATGCAGACACAAACGGACCCTCATGCAAACTCACCATCACACACACTCACACACACCAACACACGCTCACAGACTCACACGCAAACACCCTCTCACACACCAACACTCCCACTCACACACAATGTCACAAACCATCACATTTGAGGCATCATATTTCTCCCCATTCCCCTCACACACTCACACTGACACAAACACAGAGACACACGCACAAGCGGGAACTCACACTCAGTCGCACACAAACACATGCACAGGGGCACACAGACAGAAAAGCACCGAATCACTCACAAACAGAATAACACATTCACACGCAATCATGCTGCAGTGTTGTATACACACTCACACTCAATCCCATTCATGGACATACACTCTCACTCATTCATACTCAGACACCCGCTATCACACACACATATGCAAACTCACACATGCACACTTTCACACTCACACCAGTTCCCTCACACGTGTGCACCCTCACACACGCATTCACACACAAAGTCACACACTCACACACACTCAAAGTCTCTCCAATAATTTCGAAAACATTCAGTCAAACACACATACACACTCACACTCACGCACACACTAACACACACTTACACTCACCCTCACTGAAACACACAGGCATATCAACTCTTAGACACTAACACACACGTGCACACACACTCTCTCCAACAGGTACATTCAGTCACACATACACATACTCTACCAGAGATACACAGTCGCACCCACTCAGTCCCACTCACCTCTCGCACACACTCCCACAACTGCACACATAAAATCTAAGTCTCACATGGACTCCCATTCAAACACAAACACACACTGTCCCTCATACACGCAGACTAACACTCTCACTCACACAAATAGTCTCTCACATTTACACACTCACCTGAAGAGTAAAACTCTCCTCACAATAAATAAAACACAATCCCATAAGACTTATTTCACACTCACACACTGAGACACTGCACCTTGCACACTTACACACTCACACTCAAAGAAACTCACACTATCTCATATTCAGTATCACACCCACTCACACAGACACACACCTCCATAAACACAGACGCACAAACTGTCACACACAGACACACACACGAATGCTGACAAACGCACAGACACAGACGTGCGCACAATATCACACACACAATCACTCACACCAACACACTCACAGACTCACGCACTCACAGACATAATGTCACATACACATACAAAACTACACACAGAGACACACATATTAACAAGCTCACACGCACACATAATTTCAAATGCTGTCACACTCTCACACACATACTTGAACACTGACATAATCACCCTCTTGTAAACATGCTCACACCCTCTCATATAAAGACACTCCCGCTCAGCCGCTCACACACCTGCACGCTCACACAGCAACCTCTCTCAAAAAAAATACACACGGTGACAAATGCACACACTCAATCCGAATCAAAAACAGACACGCAAACACACATAGCTGCACACTCACGTGCACATAAATCCATTCGCTTCAAACACACTGAGAAACCGTCTATTGCATCCAATGGCACCCCATTCGACTCCACTCCACAATATTCTACTCCAGTACCCAACAATCCTTCACCTTTTATTGCATTCCATTCCAGGAAAGAAGGCTCCCTTCGTGTCCAAACCACTCAGTTTCCCTCCCCTGCGTCACAGTGCACTCCATTCCACTCCACTTCACAACATTCCACTCCATTCCGCAGCAATCCAACACGTTCTACTGCGTGTCATTCCACCATAGATGGATCCATTCTTCTGCATAACACACAGGAACCATCTATTGCGTCACAATACACCGCATTACAATCCATTCCACAACATTGCTCTTCTATCTGTAGCCTCCCACCACGTTCTATGGCTTTCCATTACAACAGAGAAGGACAATTTCGCTTCCAGACCTCTCAGGAACCTTTGTGGCATCATATTTCAACACATACCCCTCACACACTCACACAGGCACACGCCCAGACCCGCACGTTCACACACTTTCACACAAACACGCACTTTCACACACATGCATGAACACAAATAGACACACAAACACACACACAAAATCTCAGTCTCGCAACAGTCTTGTATACACACTCACAACACCCACTCCTGCCCATTCACACATCTACACTCTCACCCAAACAAATTCACACCACCTCTCACACACACTCACTCCCAGACACATGTACACTCTCACACAAGCATATTGACACACACTCATGGAAAGTCCCTCACACATATTCAAACTCACACTCACACAATCATACACAAACTCACACACACTGACTCACACTCAAACACACAGTCACTCACAGAGACCCTAACACATAGAGTCACACCCCATTACACACACAGACACACACAGAAACACTCACACTCATGCACCTACATCTCGCACATACACTCACACGCACTGATATACACACAGACATATGCACTCCTGAACTCTGACACTCACATGCCCTTGCACACACACCCAAAACACAGATTCACTCACAAATGTTCACACACTCACTAAGAGTCACATACAAATGCAGAATCACGCACAGTCGCACATCTCATGCACACTCGCACATTAACATGTACACTCACAAACTAAAACACACTCACACGCTGTCTTACATACCCAAACACACAGTCACACATACACGCTGAGTAACACTCCAACTTACACAGCTAATCTCTCACAAACACACACACATAACACTAAAACACACCTCCTCATACGATCTCACACAATCACATACGAAACCCTTTCACACTCTGACACTCGCTCGCACAGCACCTTGCTCACCTGCACACACACACCCACTCAGGGTCCCACAAAATCTCATATCCACAAACACACACTCTCACACAGACATACACCTACATCATTCACACATATCCAAAGCACACTTACACGTATGCAGACACAAACGGACCCTCATGCAAACTCACCATCACACACACTCACACACACCAACACACGCTCACAGACTCACACGCAAACACCCTCTCACACACCAACACTCCCACTCACACACAATGTCACAAACCATCACATTTGAGGCATCATATTTCTCCCCATTCCCCTCACACACTCACACTGACACAAACACAGAGACACACGCACAAGCGGGAACTCACACTCAGTCGCACACAAACACATGCACAGGGGCACACAGACAGAAAAGCACCGAATCACTCACAAACAGAATAACACATTCACACGCAATCATGCTGCAGTGTTGTATACACACTCACACTCAATCCCATTCATGGACATACACTCTCACTCATTCATACTCAGACACCCGCTATCACACACACATATGCAAACTCACACATGCACACTTTCACACTCACACCAGTTCCCTCACACGTGTGCACCCTCACACACGCATTCACACACAAAGTCACACACTCACACACACTCAAAGTCTCTCCAATAATTTCGAAAACATTCAGTCAAACACACATACACACTCACACTCACGCACACACTAACACACACTTACACTCACCCTCACTGAAACACACAGGCATATCAACTCTTATACACTAACACACACGTGCACACACACTCTCTCCAACAGGTACATTCAGTCACACATACACATACTCTACCAGAGATACACAGTCGCACCCACTCAGTCCCACTCACCTCTCGCACACACTCCCACAACTGCACACATAAAATCTAAGTCTCACATGGACTCCCATTCAAACACAAACACACACTGTCCCTCATACACGCAGACTAACACTCTCACTCACACAAATAGTCTCTCACATTTACACACTCACCTGAAGAGTAAAACTCTCCTCACAATAAATAAAACACAATCCCATAAGACTTATTTCACACTCACACACTGAGACACTGCACCTTGCACACTTACACACTCACACTCAAAGAAACTCACACTATCTCATATTCAGTATCACACCCACTCACACAGACACACACCTCCATAAACACAGACGCACAAACTGTCACACACAGACACACACACGAATGCTGACAAACGCACAGACACAGACGTGCGCACAATATCACACACACAATCACTCACACCAACACACTCACAGACTCACGCACTCACAGACATAATGTCACATACACATACAAAACTACACACAGAGACACACATATTAACAAGCTCACACGCACACATAATTTCAAATGCTGTCACACTCTCACACACATACTTGAACACTGACATAATCACCCTCTTGTAAACATGCTCACACCCTCTCATATAAAGACACTCCCGCTCAGCCGCTCACACACCTGCACGCTCACACAGCAACCTCTCTCAAAAAAAATACACACGGTGACAAATGCACACACTCAATCCGAATCAAAAACAGACACGCAAACACACATAGCTGCACACTCACGTGCACATAAATCCATTCGCTTCAAACACACTGAGAAACCGTCTATTGCATCCAATGGCACCCCATTCGACTCCACTCCACAATATTCTACTCCAGTACCCAACAATCCTTCACCTTTTATTGCATTCCATTCCAGGAAAGAAGGCTCCCTTCGTGTCCAAACCACTCAGTTTCCCTCCCCTGCGTCACAGTGCACTCCATTCCACTCCACTTCACAACATTCCACTCCATTCCGCAGCAATCCAACACGTTCTACTGCGTGTCATTCCACCATAGATGGATCCATTCTTCTGCATAACACACAGGAACCATCTATTGCGTCACAATACACCGCATTACAATCCATTCCACAACATTGCTCTTCTATCTGTAGCCTCCCACCACGTTCTATGGCTTTCCATTACAACAGAGAAGGACAATTTCGCTTCCAGACCTCTCAGGAACCTTTTTGGCATCATATTTCAACACATACCCCTCACACACTCACACAGGCACACGCCCAGACCCGCACGTTCACACACTTTCACACAAACACGCACTTTCACACACATGCATGAACACAAATAGACACACAAACACACACACAAAATCTCAGTCTCGCAACAGTCTTGTATACACACTCACAACACCCACTCCTGCCCATTCACACATCTACACTCTCACCCAAACAAATTCACACCACCTCTCACACACACTCACTCCCAGACACATGTACACTCTCACACAAGCATATTGACACACACTCATGGAAAGTCCCTCACACATATTCAAACTCACACTCACACAATCATACACAAACTCACACACACTGACTCACACTCAAACACACAGTCACTCACAGAGACCCTAACACATAGAGTCACACCCCATTACACACACAGACACACACAGAAACACTCACACTCATGCACCTACATCTCGCACATACACTCACACGCACTGATATACACACAGACATATGCACTCCTGAACTCTGACACTCACATGCCCTTGCACACACACCCAAAACACAGATTCACTCACAAATGTTCACACACTCACTAAGAGTCACATACAAATGCAGAATCACGCACAGTCGCACATCTCATGCACACTCGCACATTAACATGTACACTCACAAACTAAAACACACTCACACGCTGTCTTACATACCCAAACACACAGTCACACATACACGCTGAGTAACACTCCAACTTACACAGCTAATCTCTCACAAACACACACACATAACACTAAAACACACCTCCTCATACGATCTCACACAATCACATACGAAACCCTTTCACACTCTGACACTCACTCGCACAGCACCTTGCTCACCTGCACACACACACCCACTCAGGGTCCCACAAAATCTCATATCCACAAACACACACTCTCACACAGACATACACCTACAACATTCACACATATCCAAAGCACACTTACACGTATGCAGACACAAACGGACCCTCATGCAAACTCACCATCACACACACTCACACACACCAACACACGCTCACAGACTCACACGCAAACACCCTCTCACACACCAACACTCCCACTCACACACAATGTCACAAACCATCACATTTGAGGCATCATATTTCTCCCCATTCCCCTCACACACTCACACTGACACAAACAGAGACACACGCACAAGCGGGAACTCACACTCAGTCGCACAAAAACAAACACATGCACAGGGGCACACAGACAGAAAAGCACCGAATCACTCACAAACAGAATAACACATTCACACGCAATCATGCTGCAGTGTTGTATACACACTCACACTCAATCCCATTCATGGACATACACTCTCACTCATTCATACTCAGACACCCGCTATCACACACACATATGCAAACTCACACATGCACACTTTCACACTCACACCAGTTCCCTCACACGTGTGCACCCTCACACACGCATTCACACACAAAGTCACACACTCACACACACTCAAAGTCTCTCCAATAATTTCGAAAACATTCAGTCAAACACACATACACACTCACACTCACGCACACACTAACACACACTTACACTCACCCTCACTGAAACACACAGGCATATCAACTCTTAGACACTAACACACACGTGCACACACACTCTCTCCAACAGGTACATTCAGTCACACATACACATACTCTACCAGAGATACACAGTCGCACCCACTCAGTCCCACTCACCTCTCGCACACACTCCCACAACTGCACACATAAAATCTAAGACTCACATGGACTCCCATTCAAACACAAACACACACTGTCCCTCATACACGCAGACTAACACTCTCACTCACACAAATAGTCTCTCACATTTACACACTCACCTGAAGAGTAAAACTCTCCTCACAATAAATAAAACACAATCACATAAGACCTTATTTCACACTCACACACTGAGACACTGCACCTTGCACACTTACACACTCACACTCAAAGAAACTCACACTATCTCATATTCAGTATCACACCCACTCACACAGACACACACCTCCATAAACACAGACACACCAACTGTCACACACAGACACACACACGAATGCTGACAAACGCACAGACACAGACGTGCGCACAATATCACACACACAATCACTCACACCAACACACTCACAGACTCACGCACTCACAGACATAATGTCACATACACATACAAAACTACACACAGAGACACACATATTAACAAGCTCACACGCACACATAATTTCAAATGCTGTCACACTCTCACACACATACTTGAACACTGACATAATCACCCTCTTGTAAACATGCTCACACCCTCTCATATAAAGACACTCCCGCTCAGCCGCTCACACACCTGCACGCTCACACAGCAACCTCTCTCAAAAAAAATACACACGGTGACAAATGCACACACTCAATCCGAATCAAAAACAGACACGCAAACACACATAGCTGCACACTCACGTGCACATAAATCCATTCGCTTCAAACACACTGAGAAACCGTCTATTGCATCCAATGGCACCCCATTCGACTCCACTCCACAATATTCTACTCCAGTACCCAACAATCCTTCACCTTTTATTGCATTCCATTCCAGGAAAGAAGGCTCCCTTCGTGTCCAAACCACTCAGTTTCCCTCCCCTGCGTCACAGTGCACTCCATTCCACTCCACTTCACAACATTCCACTCCATTCCGCAGCAATCCAACACGTTCTACTGCGTGTCATTCCACCATAGATGGATCCATTCTTCTGCATAACACACAGGAACCATCTATTGCGTCACAATACACCGCATTACAATCCATTCCACAACATTGCTCTTCTATCTGTAGCCTCCCACCACGTTCTATGGCTTTCCATTACAACAGAGAAGGACAATTTCGCTTCCAGACCTCTCAGGAACCTTTGTGGCATCATATTTCAACACATACCCCTCACACACTCACACAGGCACACGCCCAGACCCGCACGTTCACACACTTTCACACAAACACGCACTCTCACACACATGCATGAACACAAATAGACACACAAACACACACACAAAATCTCAGTCTCGCAACAGTCTTGTATACACACTCACAACACCCACTCCTGCCCATTCACACATCTACACTCTCACCCAAACAAATTCACACCACCTCTCACACACACTCACTCCCAGACACATGTACACTCTCACACAAGCATATTGACACACACTCATGGAAAGTCCCTCACACATGTTCCAACTCACACTCACACAATCATACACAAACTCACACACACTGACTCACACTCAAACACACAGTCACTCACAGAGACCCTAACACATAGAGTCACACCCCATTACACACACAGACACACACAGAAACACTCACACTCATGCACCTACATCTCGCACATACACTCACACGCACTGATATACACACAGACATATGCACTCCTGAACTCTGACACTCACATGCCCTTGCACACACACCCAAAACACAGATTCACTCACAAATGTTCACACACTCACTAAGAGTCACATACAAATGCAGAATCACGCACAGTCGCACATCTCATGCACACTCGCACATTAACATGTACACTCACAAACTAAAACACACTCACACGCTGTCTTACATACCCAAACACACAGTCACACATACACGCTGAGTAACACTCCAACTTACACAGCTAATCTCTCACAAACACACACACATAACACTAAAACACACCTCCTCATACGATCTCACACAATCACATACGAAACCCTTTCACACTCTGACACTCGCTCGCACAGCACCTTGCTCACCTGCACACACACACCCACTCAGGGTCCCACAAAATCTCATATCCACAAACACACACTCTCACACAGACATACACCTACATCATTCACACATATCCAAAGCACACTTACACGTATGCAGACACAAACGGACCCTCATGCAAACTCACCATCACACACACTCACACACACCAACACACGCTCACAGACTCACACGCAAACACCCTCTCACACACCAACACTCCCACTCACACACAATGTCACAAACCATCACATTTGAGGCATCATATTTCTCCCCATTCCCCTCACACACTCACACTGACACAAACACAGAGACACACGCACAAGCGGGAACTCACACTCAGTCGCACACAAACACATGCACAGGGGCACACAGACAGAAAAGCACCGAATCACTCACAAACAGAATAACACATTCACACGCAATCATGCTGCAGTGTTGTATACACACTCACACTCAATCCCATTCATGGACATACACTCTCACTCATTCATACTCAGACACCCGCTATCACACACACATATGCAAACTCACACATGCACACTTTCACACTCACACCAGTTCCCTCACACGTGTGCACCCTCACACACGCATTCACACACAAAGTCACACACTCACACACACTCAAAGTCTCTCCAATAATTTCGAAAACATTCAGTCAAACACACATACACACTCACACTCACGCACACACTAACACACACTTACACTCACCCTCACTGAAACACACAGGCATATCAACTCTTAGACACTAACACACACGTGCACACACACTCTCTCCAACAGGTACATTCAGTCACACATACACATACTCTACCAGAGATACACAGTCGCACCCACTCAGTCCCACTCACCTCTCGCACACACTCCCACAACTGCACACATAAAATCTAAGTCTCACATGGACTCCCATTCAAACACAAACACACACTGTCCCTCATACACGCAGACTAACACTCTCACTCACACAAATAGTCTCTCACATTTACACACTCACCTGAAGAGTAAAACTCTCCTCACAATAAATAAAACACAATCCCATAAGACTTATTTCACACTCACACACTGAGACACTGCACCTTGCACACTTACACACTCACACTCAAAGAAACTCACACTATCTCATATTCAGTATCACACCCACTCACACAGACACACACCTCCATAAACACAGACGCACAAACTGTCACACACAGACACACACACGAATGCTGACAAACGCACAGACACAGACGTGCGCACAATATCACACACACAATCACTCACACCAACACACTCACAGACTCACGCACTCACAGACATAATGTCACATACACATACAAAACTACACACAGAGACACACATATTAACAAGCTCACACGCACACATAATTTCAAATGCTGTCACACTCTCACACACATACTTGAACACTGACATAATCACCCTCTTGTAAACATGCTCACACCCTCTCATATAAAGACACTCCCGCTCAGCCGCTCACACACCTGCACGCTCACACAGCAACCTCTCTCAAAAAAAATACACACGGTGACAAATGCACACACTCAATCCGAATCAAAAACAGACACGCAAACACACATAGCTGCACACTCACGTGCACATAAATCCATTCGCTTCAAACACACTGAGAAACCGTCTATTGCATCCAATGGCACCCCATTCGACTCCACTCCACAATATTCTACTCCAGTACCCAACAATCCTTCACCTTTTATTGCATTCCATTCCAGGAAAGAAGGCTCCCTTCGTGTCCAAACCACTCAGTTTCCCTCCCCTGCGTCACAGTGCACTCCATTCCACTCCACTTCACAACATTCCACTCCATTCCGCAGCAATCCAACACGTTCTACTGCGTGTCATTCCACCATAGATGGATCCATTCTTCTGCATAACACACAGGAACCATCTATTGCGTCACAATACACCGCATTACAATCCATTCCACAACATTGCTCTTCTATCTGTAGCCTCCCACCACGTTCTATGGCTTTCCATTACAACAGAGAAGGACAATTTCGCTTCCAGACCTCTCAGGAACCTTTGTGGCATCATATTTCAACACATACCCCTCACACACTCACACAGGCACACGCCCAGACCCGCACGTTCACACACTTTCACACAAACACGCACTTTCACACACATGCATGAACACAAATAGACACACAAACACACACACAAAATCTCAGTCTCGCAACAGTCTTGTATACACACTCACAACACCCACTCCTGCCCATTCACACATCTACACTCTCACCCAAACAAATTCACACCACCTCTCACACACACTCACTCCCAGACACATTTACACTCTCACACAAGCATATTGACACACACTCATGGAAAGTCCCTCACACATATTCAAACTCACACTCACACAATCATACACAAACTCACACACACTGACTCACACTCAAACACACAGTCACTCACAGAGACCCTAACACATAGAGTCACACCCCATTACACACACAGACACACACAGAAACACTCACACTCATGCACCTACATCTCGCACATACACTCACACGCACTGATATACACACAGACATATGCACTCCTGAACTCTGACACTCACATGCCCTTGCACACACACCCAAAACACAGATTCACTCACAAATGTTCACACACTCACTAAGAGTCACATACAAATGCAGAATCACGCACAGTCGCACATCTCATGCACACTCGCACATTAACATGTACACTCACAAACTAAAACACACTCACACGCTGTCTTACATACCCAAACACACAGTCACACATACACGCTGAGTAACACTCCAACTTACACAGCTAATCTCTCACAAACACACACACATAACACTAAAACACACCTCCTCATACGATCTCACACAATCACATACGAAACCCTTTCACACTCTGACACTCGCTCGCACAGCACCTTGCTCACCTGCACACACACACCCACTCAGGGTCCCACAAAATCTCATATCCACAAACACACACTCTCACACAGACATACACCTACATCATTCACACATATCCAAAGCACACTTACACGTATGCAGACACAAACGGACCCTCATGCAAACTCACCATCACACACACTCACACACACCAACACACGCTCACAGACTCACACGCAAACACCCTCTCACACACCAACACTCCCACTCACACACAATGTCACAAACCATCACATTTGAGGCATCATATTTCTCCCCATTCCCCTCACACACTCACACTGACACAAACACAGAGACACACGCACAAGCGGGAACTCACACTCAGTCGCACACAAACACATGCACAGGGGCACACAGACAGAAAAGCACCGAATCACTCACAAACAGAATAACACATTCACACGCAATCATGCTGCAGTGTTGTATACACACTCACACTCAATCCCATTCATGGACATACACTCTCACTCATTCATACTCAGACACCCGCTATCACACACACATATGCAAACTCACACATGCACACTTTCACACTCACACCAGTTCCCTCACACGTGTGCACCCTCACACACGCATTCACACACAAAGTCACACACTCACACACACTCAAAGTCTCTCCAATAATTTCGAAAACATTCAGTCAAACACACATACACACTCACACTCACGCACACACTAACACACACTTACACTCACCCTCACTGAAACACACAGGCATATCAACTCTTATACACTAACACACACGTGCACACACACTCTCTCCAACAGGTACATTCAGTCACACATACACATACTCTACCAGAGATACACAGTCGCACCCACTCAGTCCCACTCACCTCTCGCACACACTCCCACAACTGCACACATAAAATCTAAGTCTCACATGGACTCCCATTCAAACACAAACACACACTGTCCCTCATACACGCAGACTAACACTCTCACTCACACAAATAGTCTCTCACATTTACACACTCACCTGAAGAGTAAAACTCTCCTCACAATAAATAAAACACAATCCCATAAGACTTATTTCACACTCACACACTGAGACACTGCACCTTGCACACTTACACACTCACACTCAAAGAAACTCACACTATCTCATATTCAGTATCACACCCACTCACACAGACACACACCTCCATAAACACAGACGCACAAACTGTCACACACAGACACACACACGAATGCTGACAAACGCACAGACACAGACGTGCGCACAATATCACACACACAATCACTCACACCAACACACTCACAGACTCACGCACTCACAGACATAATGTCACATACACATACAAAACTACACACAGAGACACACATATTAACAAGCTCACACGCACACATAATTTCAAATGCTGTCACACTCTCACACACATACTTGAACACTGACATAATCACCCTCTTGTAAACATGCTCACACCCTCTCATATAAAGACACTCCCGCTCAGCCGCTCACACACCTGCACGCTCACACAGCAACCTCTCTCAAAAAAAATACACACGGTGACAAATGCACACACTCAATCCGAATCAAAAACAGACACGCAAACACACATAGCTGCACACTCACGTGCACATAAATCCATTCGCTTCAAACACACTGAGAAACCGTCTATTGCATCCAATGGCACCCCATTCGACTCCACTCCACAATATTCTACTCCAGTACCCAACAATCCTTCACCTTTTATTGCATTCCATTCCAGGAAAGAAGGCTCCCTTCGTGTCCAAACCACTCAGTTTCCCTCCCCTGCGTCACAGTGCACTCCATTCCACTCCACTTCACAACATTCCACTCCATTCCGCAGCAATCCAACACGTTCTACTGCGTGTCATTCCACCATAGATGGATCCATTCTTCTGCATAACACACAGGAACCATCTATTGCGTCACAATACACCGCATTACAATCCATTCCACAACATTGCTCTTCTATCTGTAGCCTCCCACCACGTTCTATGGCTTTCCATTACAACAGAGAAGGACAATTTCGCTTCCAGACCTCTCAGGAACCTTTTTGGCATCATATTTCAACACATACCCCTCACACACTCACACAGGCACACGCCCAGACCCGCACGTTCACACACTTTCACACAAACACGCACTTTCACACACATGCATGAACACAAATAGACACACAAACACACACACAAAATCTCAGTCTCGCAACAGTCTTGTATACACACTCACAACACCCACTCCTGCCCATTCACACATCTACACTCTCACCCAAACAAATTCACACCACCTCTCACACACACTCACTCCCAGACACATGTACACTCTCACACAAGCATATTGACACACACTCATGGAAAGTCCCTCACACATATTCAAACTCACACTCACACAATCATACACAAACTCACACACACTGACTCACACTCAAACACACAGTCACTCACAGAGACCCTAACACATAGAGTCACACCCCATTACACACACAGACACACACAGAAACACTCACACTCATGCACCTACATCTCGCACATACACTCACACGCACTGATATACACACAGACATATGCACTCCTGAACTCTGACACTCACATGCCCTTGCACACACACCCAAAACACAGATTCACTCACAAATGTTCACACACTCACTAAGAGTCACATACAAATGCAGAATCACGCACAGTCGCACATCTCATGCACACTCGCACATTAACATGTACACTCACAAACTAAAACACACTCACACGCTGTCTTACATACCCAAACACACAGTCACACATACACGCTGAGTAACACTCCAACTTACACAGCTAATCTCTCACAAACACACACACATAACACTAAAACACACCTCCTCATACGATCTCACACAATCACATACGAAACCCTTTCACACTCTGACACTCACTCGCACAGCACCTTGCTCACCTGCACACACACACCCACTCAGGGTCCCACAAAATCTCATATCCACAAACACACACTCTCACACAGACATACACCTACAACATTCACACATATCCAAAGCACACTTACACGTATGCAGACACAAACGGACCCTCATGCAAACTCACCATCACACACACTCACACACACCAACACACGCTCACAGACTCACACGCAAACACCCTCTCACACACCAACACTCCCACTCACACACAATGTCACAAACCATCACATTTGAGGCATCATATTTCTCCCCATTCCCCTCACACACTCACACTGACACAAACAGAGACACACGCACAAGCGGGAACTCACACTCAGTCGCACAAAAACAAACACATGCACAGGGGCACACAGACAGAAAAGCACCGAATCACTCACAAACAGAATAACACATTCACACGCAATCATGCTGCAGTGTTGTATACACACTCACACTCAATCCCATTCATGGACATACACTCTCACTCATTCATACTCAGACACCCGCTATCACACACACATATGCAAACTCACACATGCACACTTTCACACTCACACCAGTTCCCTCACACGTGTGCACCCTCACACACGCATTCACACACAAAGTCACACACTCACACACACTCAAAGTCTCTCCAATAATTTCGAAAACATTCAGTCAAACACACATACACACTCACACTCACGCACACACTAACACACACTTACACTCACCCTCACTGAAACACACAGGCATATCAACTCTTAGACACTAACACACACGTGCACACACACTCTCTCCAACAGGTACATTCAGTCACACATACACATACTCTACCAGAGATACACAGTCGCACCCACTCAGTCCCACTCACCTCTCGCACACACTCCCACAACTGCACACATAAAATCTAAGACTCACATGGACTCCCATTCAAACACAAACACACACTGTCCCTCATACACGCAGACTAACACTCTCACTCACACAAATAGTCTCTCACATTTACACACTCACCTGAAGAGTAAAACTCTCCTCACAATAAATAAAACACAATCACATAAGACCTTATTTCACACTCACACACTGAGACACTGCACCTTGCACACTTACACACTCACACTCAAAGAAACTCACACTATCTCATATTCAGTATCACACCCACTCACACAGACACACACCTCCATAAACACAGACACACCAACTGTCACACACAGACACACACACGAATGCTGACAAACGCACAGACACAGACGTGCGCACAATATCACACACACAATCACTCACACCAACACACTCACAGACTCACGCACTCACAGACATAATGTCACATACACATACAAAACTACACACAGAGACACACATATTAACAAGCTCACACGCACACATAATTTCAAATGCTGTCACACTCTCACACACATACTTGAACACTGACATAATCACCCTCTTGTAAACATGCTCACACCCTCTCATATAAAGACACTCCCGCTCAGCCGCTCACACACCTGCACGCTCACACAGCAACCTCTCTCAAAAAAAATACACACGGTGACAAATGCACACACTCAATCCGAATCAAAAATAGACACGCAAACACACATAGCTGCACACTCACGTGCACATAAATCCATTCGCTTCAAACACACTGAGAAACCGTCTATTGCATCCAATGGCACCCCATTCGACTCCACTCCACAATATTCTACTCCAGTACCCAACAATCCTTCACCTTTTATTGCATTCCATTCCAGGAAAGAAGGCTCCCTTCGTGTCCAAACCACTCAGTTTCCCTCCCCTGCGTCACAGTGCACTCCATTCCACTCCACTTCACAACATTCCACTCCATTCCGCAGCAATCCAACACGTTCTACTGCGTGTCATTCCACCATAGATGGATCCATTCTTCTGCATAACACACAGGAACCATCTATTGCGTCACAATACACCGCATTACAATCCATTCCACAACATTGCTCTTCTATCTGTAGCCTCCCACCACGTTCTATGGCTTTCCATTACAACAGAGAAGGACAATTTCGCTTCCAGACCTCTCAGGAACCTTTGTGGCATCATATTTCAACACATACCCCTCACACACTCACACAGGCACACGCCCAGACCCGCACGTTCACACACTTTCACACAAACACGCACTCTCACACACATGCATGAACACAAATAGACACACAAACACACACACAAAATCTCAGTCTCGCAACAGTCTTGTATACACACTCACAACACCCACTCCTGCCCATTCACACATCTACACTCTCACCCAAACAAATTCACACCACCTCTCACACACACTCACTCCCAGACACATGTACACTCTCACACAAGCATATTGACACACACTCATGGAAAGTCCCTCACACATGTTCCAACTCACACTCACACAATCATACACAAACTCACACACACTGACTCACACTCAAACACACAGTCACTCACAGAGACCCTAACACATAGAGTCACACCCCATTACACACACAGACACACACAGAAACACTCACACTCATGCACCTACATCTCGCACATACACTCACACGCACTGATATACACACAGACATATGCACTCCTGAACTCTGACACTCACATGCCCTTGCACACACACCCAAAACACAGATTCACTCACAAATGTTCACACACTCACTAAGAGTCACATACAAATGCAGAATCACGCACAGTCGCACATCTCATGCACACTCGCACATTAACATGTACACTCACAAACTAAAACACACTCACACGCTGTCTTACATACCCAAACACACAGTCACACATACACGCTGAGTAACACTCCAACTTACACAGCTAATCTCTCACAAACACACACACATAACACTAAAACACACCTCCTCATACGATCTCACACAATCACATACGAAACCCTTTCACACTCTGACACTCGCTCGCACAGCACCTTGCTCACCTGCACACACACACCCACTCAGGGTCCCACAAAATCTCATATCCACAAACACACACTCTCACACAGACATACACCTACATCATTCACACATATCCAAAGCACACTTACACGTATGCAGACACAAACGGACCCTCATGCAAACTCACCATCACACACACTCACACACACCAACACACGCTCACAGACTCACACGCAAACACCCTCTCACACACCAACACTCCCACTCACACACAATGTCACAAACCATCACATTTGAGGCATCATATTTCTCCCCATTCCCCTCACACACTCACACTGACACAAACACAGAGACACACGCACAAGCGGGAACTCACACTCAGTCGCACACAAACACATGCACAGGGGCACACAGACAGAAAAGCACCGAATCACTCACAAACAGAATAACACATTCACACGCAATCATGCTGCAGTGTTGTATACACACTCACACTCAATCCCATTCATGAACATACACTCTCACTCATTCATACTCAGACACCCGCTATCACACACACATATGCAAACTCACACATGCACACTTTCACACTCACACCAGTTCCCTCACACGTGTGCACCCTCACACACGCATTCACACACAAAGTCACACACTCACACACACTCAAAGTCTCTCCAATAATTTCGAAAACATTCAGTCAAACACACATACACACTCACACTCACGCACACACTAACACACACTTACACTCACCCTCACTGAAACACACAGGCATATCAACTCTTAGACACTAACACACACGTGCACACACACTCTCTCCAACAGGTACATTCAGTCACACATACACATACTCTACCAGAGATACACAGTCGCACCCACTCAGTCCCACTCACCTCTCGCACACACTCCCACAACTGCACACATAAAATCTAAGTCTCACATGGACTCCCATTCAAACACAAACACACACTGTCCCTCATACACGCAGACTAACACTCTCACTCACACAAATAGTCTCTCACATTTACACACTCACCTGAAGAGTAAAACTCTCCTCACAATAAATAAAACACAATCCCATAAGACTTATTTCACACTCACACACTGAGACACTGCACCTTGCACACTTACACACTCACACTCAAAGAAACTCACACTATCTCATATTCAGTATCACACCCACTCACACAGACACACACCTCCATAAACACAGACGCACAAACTGTCACACACAGACACACACACGAATGCTGACAAACGCACAGACACAGACGTGCGCACAATATCACACACACAATCACTCACACCAACACACTCACAGACTCACGCACTCACAGACATAATGTCACATACACATACAAAACTACACACAGAGACACACATATTAACAAGCTCACACGCACACATAATTTCAAATGCTGTCACACTCTCACACACATACTTGAACACTGACATAATCACCCTCTTGTAAACATGCTCACATCCTCTCATATAACGACACTCCCGCTCAGCCGCTCACACACCTGCACGCTCACACAGCAACCTCTCTCAAAAAAAATACACACGGTGACAAATGCACACACTCAATCCGAATCAAAAATAGACACGCAAACACACATAGCTGCACACTCACGTGCACATAAATCCATTCGCTTCAAACACACTGAGAAACCGTCTATTGCATCCAATGGCACCCCATTCGACTCCACTCCACAATATTCTACTCCAGTACCCAACAATCCTTCACCTTTTATTGCATTCCATTCCAGGAAAGAAGGCTCCCTTCGTGTCCAAACCACTCAGTTTCCCTCCCCTGCGTCACAGTGCACTCCATCCCACTCCACTTCACAACATTCCACTCCATTCCGCAGCAATCCAACACGTTCTACTGCGTGTCATTCCACCATAGATGGATCCATTCTTCTGCATAACACACAGGAACCATCTATTGCGTCACAATACACCGCATTACAATCCATTCCACAACATTGCTCTTCTATCTGTAGCCTCCCACCACGTTCTATGGCTTTCCATTACAACAGAGAAGGACAATTTCGCTTCCAGACCTCTCAGGAACCTTTGTGGCATCATATTTCAACACATACCCCTCACACACTCACACAGGCACACGCCCAGACCCGCACGTTCACACACTTTCACACAAACACGCACTCTCACACACATGCATGAACACAAATAGACACACAAACACACACACAAAATCTCAGTCTCGCAACAGTCTTGTATACACACTCACAACACCCACTCCTGCCCATTCACACATCTACACTCTCACCCAAACAAATTCACACCACCTCTCACACACACTCACTCCCAGACACATGTACACTCTCACACAAGCATATTGACACACACTCATGGAAAGTCCCTCACACATGTTCCAACTCACACTCACACAATCATACACAAACTCACACACACTGACTCACACTCAAACACACAGTCACTCACAGAGACCCTAACACATAGAGTCACACCCCATTACACACACAGACACACACAGAAACACTCACACTCATGCACCTACATCTCGCACATACACTCACACGCACTGATATACACACAGACATATGCACTCCTGAACTCTGACACTCACATGCCCTTGCACACACACCCAAAACACAGATTCACTCACAAATGTTCACACACTCACTAAGAGTCACATACAAATGCAGAATCACGCACAGTCGCACATCTCATGCACACTCGCACATTAACATGTACACTCACAAACTAAAACACACTCACACGCTGTCTTACATACCCAAACACACAGTCACACATACACGCTGAGTAACACTCCAACTTACACAGCTAATCTCTCACAAACACACACACATAACACTAAAACACACCTCCTCATACGATCTCACACAATCACATACGAAACCCTTTCACACTCTGACACTCGCTCGCACAGCACCTTGCTCACCTGCACACACACACCCACTCAGGGTCCCACAAAATCTCATATCCACAAACACACACTCTCACACAGACATACACCTACATCATTCACACATATCCAAAGCACACTTACACGTATGCAGACACAAACGGACCCTCATGCAAACTCACCATCACACACACTCACACACACCAACACACGCTCACAGACTCACACGCAAACACCCTCTCACACACCAACACTCC
This sequence comes from Manis pentadactyla, assembly GCF_030020395.1. NCBI lineage: Eukaryota > Metazoa > Chordata > Mammalia > Pholidota > Manidae > Manis > Manis pentadactyla. The sequence goes on along the minus strand of NW_026644604.1, from coordinate 221,049 downwards.
CACTCACACACAATGTCACAAACCATCACATTTGAGGCATCATATTTCTCCCCATTCCCCTCACACACTCACACTGACACAAACACAGAGACACACGCACAAGCGGGAACTCACACTCAGTCGCACACAAACACATGCACAGGGGCACACAGACAGAAAAGCACCGAATCACTCACAAACAGAATAACACATTCACACGCAATCATGCTGCAGTGTTGTATACACACTCACACTCAATCCCATTCATGGACATACACTCTCACTCATTCATACTCAGACACCCGCTATCACACACACATATGCAAACTCACACATGCACACTTTCACACTCACACCAGTTCCCTCACACGTGTGCACCCTCACACACGCATTCACACACAAAGTCACACACTCACACACACTCAAAGTCTCTCCAATAATTTCGAAAACATTCAGTCAAACACACATACACACTCACACTCACGCACACACTAACACACACTTACACTCACCCTCACTGAAACACACAGGCATATCAACTCTTATACACTAACACACACGTGCACACACACTCTCTCCAACAGGTACATTCAGTCACACATACACATACTCTACCAGAGATACACAGTCGCACCCACTCAGTCCCACTCACCTCTCGCACACACTCCCACAACTGCACACATAAAATCTAAGACTCACATGGACTCCCATTCAAACACAAACACACACTGTCCCTCATACACGCAGACTAACACTCTCACTCACACAAATAGTCTCTCACATTTACACACTCACCTGAAGAGTAAAACTCTCCTCACAATAAATAAAACACAATCACATAAGACCTTATTTCACACTCACACACTGAGACACTGCAACTTGCACACTTACACACTCACACTCAAAGAAACTCACACTATCTCATATTCAGTATCACACCCACTCACACAGACACACACCTCCATAAACACAGACACACCAACTGTCACACACAGACACACACACGAATGCTGACAAACGCACAGACACAGACGTGCGCACAATATCACACACACAATCACTCACACCAACACACTCACAGACTCACGCACTCACAGACATAATGTCACATACACATACAAAACTACACACAGAGACACACATATTAACAAGCTCACACGCACACATAATTTCAAACGCTGTCACACTCTCACACACATACTTGAACACTGACATAATCACCCTCTTGTAAACATGCTCACATCCTCTCATATAACGACACTCCCGCTCAGCCGCTCACACACCTGCACGCTCACACAGCAACCTCTCTCAAAAAAAATACACACGGTGACAAATGCACACACTCAATCCGAATCAAAAACAGACACGCAAACACACATAGCTGCACACTCACGTGCACATAAATCCATTCGCTTCAAACACACTGAGAAACCGTCTATTGCATCCAATGGCACCCCATTCGACTCCACTCCACAATATTCTACTCCAGTACCCAACAATCCTTCACCTTTTATTGCATTCCATTCCAGGAAAGAAGGCTCCCTTCGTGTCCAAACCACTCAGTTTCCCTCCCCTGCGTCACAGTGCACTCCATTCCACTCCACTTCACAACATTCCACTCCATTCCGCAGCAATCCAACACGTTCTACTGCGTGTCATTCCACCATAGATGGATCCATTCTTCTGCATAACACACAGGAACCATCTATTGCGTCACAATACACCGCATTACAATCCATTCCACAACATTGCTCTTCTATCTGTAGCCTCCCACCACGTTCTATGGCTTTCCATTACAACAGAGAAGGACAATTTCGCTTCCAGACCTCTCAGGAACCTTTGTGGCATCATATTTCAACACATACCCCTCACACACTCACACAGGCACACGCCCAGACCCGCACGTTCACACACTTTCACACAAACACGCACTTTCACACACATGCATGAACACAAATAGACACACAAACACACACACAAAATCTCAGTCTCGCAACAGTCTTGTATACACACTCACAACACCCACTCCTGCCCATTCACACATCTACACTCTCACCCAAACAAATTCACACCACCTCTCACACACACTCACTCCCAGACACATGTACACTCTCACACAAGCATATTGACACACACTCATGGAAAGTCCCTCACACATATTCAAACTCACACTCACACAATCATACACAAACTCACACACACTGACTCACACTCAAACACACAGTCACTCACAGAGACCCTAACACATAGAGTCACACCCCATTACACACACAGACACACACAGAAACACTCACACTCATGCACCTACATCTCGCACATACACTCACACGCACTGATATACACACAGACATATGCACTCCTGAACTCTGACACTCACATGCCCTTGCACACACACCCAAAACACAGATTCACTCACAAATGTTCACACACTCACTAAGAGTCACATACAAATGCAGAATCACGCACAGTCGCACATCTCATGCACACTCGCACATTAACATGTACACTCACAAACTAAAACACACTCACACGCTGTCTTACATACCCAAACACACAGTCACACATACACGCTGAGTAACACTCCAACTTACACAGCTAATCTCTCACAAACACACACACATAACACTAAAACACACCTCCTCATACGATCTCACACAATCACATACGAAACCCTTTCACACTCTGACACTCGCTCGCACAGCACCTTGCTCACCTGCACACACACACCCACTCAGGGTCCCACAAAATCTCATATCCACAAACACACACTCTCACACAGACATACACCTACAACATTCACACATATCCAAAGCACACTTACACGTATGCAGACACAAACGGACCCTCATGCAAACTCACCATCACACACACTCACACACACCAACACACGCTCACAGACTCACACGCAAACACCCTCTCACACACCAACACTCCCACTCACACACAATGTCACAAACCATCACATTTGAGGCATCATATTTCTCCCCATTCCCCTCACACACTCACACTGACACAAACAGAGACACACGCACAAGCGGGAACTCACACTCAGTCGCACAAAAACAAACACATGCACAGGGGCACACAGACAGAAAAGCACCGAATCACTCACAAACAGAATAACACATTCACACGCAATCATGCTGCAGTGTTGTATACACACTCACACTCAATCCCATTCATGGACATACACTCTCACTCATTCATACTCAGACACCCGCTATCACACACACATATGCAAACTCACACATGCACACTTTCACACTCACACCAGTTCCCTCACACGTGTGCACCCTCACACACGCATTCACACACAAAGTCACACACTCACACACACTCAAAGTCTCTCCAATAATTTCGAAAACATTCAGTCAAACACACATACACACTCACACTCACGCACACACTAACACACACTTACACTCACCCTCACTGAAACACACAGGCATATCAACTCTTATACACTAACACACACGTGCACACACACTCTCTCCAACAGGTACATTCAGTCACACATACACATACTCTACCAGAGATACACAGTCGCACCCACTCAGTCCCACTCACCTCTCGCACACACTCCCACAACTGCACACATAAAATCTAAGACTCACATGGACTCCCATTCAAACACAAACACACACTGTCCCTCATACACGCAGACTAACACTCTCACTCACACAAATAGTCTCTCACATTTACACACTCACCTGAAGAGTAAAACTCTCCTCACAATAAATAAAACACAATCACATAAGACCTTATTTCACACTCACACACTGAGACACTGCAACTTGCACACTTACACACTCACACTCAAAGAAACTCACACTATCTCATATTCAGTATCACACCCACTCACACAGACACACACCTCCATAAACACAGACACACCAACTGTCACACACAGACACACACACGAATGCTGACAAACGCACAGACACAGACGTGCGCACAATATCACACACACAATCACTCACACCAACACACTCACAGACTCACGCACTCACAGACATAATGTCACATACACATACAAAACTACACACAGAGACACACATATTAACAAGCTCACACGCACACATAATTTCAAATGCTGTCACACTCTCACACACATACTTGAACACTGACATAATCACCCTCTTGTAAACATGCTCACATCCTCTCATATAACGACACTCCCGCTCAGCCGCTCACACACCTGCACGCTCACACAGCAACCTCTCTCAAAAAAAATACACACGGTGACAAATGCACACACTCAATCCGAATCAAAAATAGACACGCAAACACACATAGCTGCACACTCACGTGCACATAAATCCATTCGCTTCAAACACACTGAGAAACCGTCTATTGCATCCAATGGCACCCCATTCGACTCCACTCCACAATATTCTACTCCAGTACCCAACAATCCTTCACCTTTTATTGCATTCCATTCCAGGAAAGAAGGCTCCCTTCGTGTCCAAACCACTCAGTTTCCCTCCCCTGCGTCACAGTGCACTCCATCCCACTCCACTTCACAACATTCCACTCCATTCCGCAGCAATCCAACACGTTCTACTGCGTGTCATTCCACCATAGATGGATCCATTCTTCTGCATAACACACAGGAACCATCTATTGCGTCACAATACACCGCATTACAATCCATTCCACAACATTGCTCTTCTATCTGTAGCCTCCCACCACGTTCTATGGCTTTCCATTACAACAGAGAAGGACAATTTCGCTTCCAGACCTCTCAGGAACCTTTGTGGCATCATATTTCAACACATACCCCTCACACACTCACACAGGCACACGCCCAGACCCGCACGTTCACACACTTTCACACAAACACGCACTCTCACACACATGCATGAACACAAATAGACACACAAACACACACACAAAATCTCAGTCTCGCAACAGTCTTGTATACACACTCACAACACCCACTCCTGCCCATTCACACATCTACACTCTCACCCAAACAAATTCACACCACCTCTCACACACACTCACTCCCAGACACATGTACACTCTCACACAAGCATATTGACACACACTCATGGAAAGTCCCTCACACATGTTCCAACTCACACTCACACAATCATACACAAACTCACACACACTGACTCACACTCAAACACACAGTCACTCACAGAGACCCTAACACATAGAGTCACACCCCATTACACACACAGACACACACAGAAACACTCACACTCATGCACCTACATCTCGCACATACACTCACACGCACTGATATACACACAGACATATGCACTCCTGAACTCTGACACTCACATGCCCTTGCACACACACCCAAAACACAGATTCACTCACAAATGTTCACACACTCACTAAGAGTCACATACAAATGCAGAATCACGCACAGTCGCACATCTCATGCACACTCGCACATTAACATGTACACTCACAAACTAAAACACACTCACACGCTGTCTTACATACCCAAACACACAGTCACACATACACGCTGAGTAACACTCCAACTTACACAGCTAATCTCTCACAAACACACACACATAACACTAAAACACACCTCCTCATACGATCTCACACAATCACATACGAAACCCTTTCACACTCTGACACTCGCTCGCACAGCACCTTGCTCACCTGCACACACACACCCACTCAGGGTCCCACAAAATCTCATATCCACAAACACACACTCTCACACAGACATACACCTACATCATTCACACATATCCAAAGCACACTTACACGTATGCAGACACAAACGGACCCTCATGCAAACTCACCATCACACACACTCACACACACCAACACACGCTCACAGACTCACACGCAAACACCCTCTCACACACCAACACTCCCACTCACACACAATGTCACAAACCATCACATTTGAGGCATCATATTTCTCCCCATTCCCCTCACACACTCACACTGACACAAACACAGAGACACACGCACAAGCGGGAACTCACACTCAGTCGCACACAAACACATGCACAGGGGCACACAGACAGAAAAGCACCGAATCACTCACAAACAGAATAACACATTCACACGCAATCATGCTGCAGTGTTGTATACACACTCACACTCAATCCCATTCATGGACATACACTCTCACTCATTCATACTCAGACACCCGCTATCACACACACATATGCAAACTCACACATGCACACTTTCACACTCACACCAGTTCCCTCACACGTGTGCACCCTCACACACGCATTCACACACAAAGTCACACACTCACACACACTCAAAGTCTCTCCAATAATTTCGAAAACATTCAGTCAAACACACATACACACTCACACTCACGCACACACTAACACACACTTACACTCACCCTCACTGAAACACACAGGCATATCAACTCTTAGACACTAACACACACGTGCACACACACTCTCTCCAACAGGTACATTCAGTCACACATACACATACTCTACCAGAGATACACAGTCGCACCCACTCAGTCCCACTCACCTCTCGCACACACTCCCACAACTGCACACATAAAATCTAAGTCTCACATGGACTCCCATTCAAACACAAACACACACTGTCCCTCATACACGCAGACTAACACTCTCACTCACACAAATAGTCTCTCACATTTACACACTCACCTGAAGAGTAAAACTCTCCTCACAATAAATAAAACACAATCCCATAAGACTTATTTCACACTCACACACTGAGACACTGCACTTTGCACACTTACACACTCACACTCAAAGAAACTCACACTATCTCATATTCAGTATCACACCCACTCACACAGACACACACCTCCATAAACACAGACGCACAAACTGTCACACACAGACACACACACGAATGCTGACAAACGCACAGACACAGACGTGCGCACAATATCACACACACAATCACTCACACCAACACACTCACAGACTCACGCACTCACAGACATAATGTCACATACACATACAAAACTACACACAGAGACACACATATTAACAAGCTCACACGCACACATAATTTCAAATGCTGTCACACTCTCACACACATACTTGAACACTGACATAATCACCCTCTTGTAAACATGCTCACACCCTCTCATATAAAGACACTCCCGCTCAGCCGCTCACACACCTGCACGCTCACACAGCAACCTCTCTCAAAAAAAATACACACGGTGACAAATGCACACACTCAATCCGAATCAAAAACAGACACGCAAACACACATAGCTGCACACTCACGTGCACATAAATCCATTCGCTTCAAACACACTGAGAAACCGTCTATTGCATCCAATGGCACCCCATTCGACTCCACTCCACAATATTCTACTCCAGTACCCAACAATCCTTCACCTTTTATTGCATTCCATTCCAGGAAAGAAGGCTCCCTTCGTGTCCAAACCACTCAGTTTCCCTCCCCTGCGTCACAGTGCACTCCATTCCACTCCACTTCACAACATTCCACTCCATTCCGCAGCAATCCAACACGTTCTACTGCGTGTCATTCCACCATAGATGGATCCATTCTTCTGCATAACACACAGGAACCATCTATTGCGTCACAATACACCGCATTACAATCCATTCCACAACATTGCTCTTCTATCTGTAGCCTCCCACCACGTTCTATGGCTTTCCATTACAACAGAGAAGGACAATTTCGCTTCCAGACCTCTCAGGAACCTTTGTGGCATCATATTTCAACACATACCCCTCACACACTCACACAGGCACACGCCCAGACCCGCACGTTCACACACTTTCACACAAACACGCACTTTCACACACATGCATGAACACAAATAGACACACAAACACACACACAAAATCTCAGTCTCGCAACAGTCTTGTATACACACTCACAACACCCACTCCTGCCCATTCACACATCTACACTCTCACCCAAACAAATTCACACCACCTCTCACACACACTCACTCCCAGACACATGTACACTCTCACACAAGCATATTGACACACACTCATGGAAAGTCCCTCACACATATTCAAACTCACACTCACACAATCATACACAAACTCACACACACTGACTCACACTCAAACACACAGTCACTCACAGAGACCCTAACACATAGAGTCACACCCCATTACACACACAGACACACACAGAAACACTCACACTCATGCACCTACATCTCGCACATACACTCACACGCACTGATATACACACAGACATATGCACTCCTGAACTCTGACACTCACATGCCCTTGCACACACACCCAAAACACAGATTCACTCACAAATGTTCACACACTCACTAAGAGTCACATACAAATGCAGAATCACGCACAGTCGCACATCTCATGCACACTCGCACATTAACATGTACACTCACAAACTAAAACACACTCACACGCTGTCTTACATACCCAAACACACAGTCACACATACACGCTGAGTAACACTCCAACTTACACAGCTAATCTCTCACAAACACACACACATAACACTAAAACACACCTCCTCATACGATCTCACACAATCACATACGAAACCCTTTCACACTCTGACACTCGCTCGCACAGCACCTTGCTCACCTGCACACACACACCCACTCAGGGTCCCACAAAATCTCATATCCACAAACACACACTCTCACACAGACATACACCTACAACATTCACACATATCCAAAGCACACTTACACGTATGCAGACACAAACGGACCCTCATGCAAACTCACCATCACACACACTCACACACACCAACACACGCTCACAGACTCACACGCAAACACCCTCTCACACACCAACACTCCCACTCACACACAATGTCACAAACCATCACATTTGAGGCATCATATTTCTCCCCATTCCCCTCACACACTCACACTGACACAAACAGAGACACACGCACAAGCGGGAACTCACACTCAGTCGCACAAAAACAAACACATGCACAGGGGCACACAGACAGAAAAGCACCGAATCACTCACAAACAGAATAACACATTCACACGCAATCATGCTGCAGTGTTGTATACACACTCACACTCAATCCCATTCATGGACATACACTCTCACTCATTCATACTCAGACACCCGCTATCACACACACATATGCAAACTCACACATGCACACTTTCACACTCACACCAGTTCCCTCACACGTGTGCACCCTCACACACGCATTCACACACAAAGTCACACACTCACACACACTCAAAGTCTCTCCAATAATTTCGAAAACATTCAGTCAAACACACATACACACTCACACTCACGCACACACTAACACACACTTACACTCACCCTCACTGAAACACACAGGCATATCAACTCTTATACACTAACACACACGTGCACACACACTCTCTCCAACAGGTACATTCAGTCACACATACACATACTCTACCAGAGATACACAGTCGCACCCACTCAGTCCCACTCACCTCTCGCACACACTCCCACAACTGCACACATAAAATCTAAGACTCACATGGACTCCCATTCAAACACAAACACACACTGTCCCTCATACACGCAGACTAACACTCTCACTCACACAAATAGTCTCTCACATTTACACACTCACCTGAAGAGTAAAACTCTCCTCACAATAAATAAAACACAATCACATAAGACCTTATTTCACACTCAGACACTGAGACACTGCACCTTGCACACTTACACACTCACACTCAAAGAAACTCACACTATCTCATATTCAGTATCACACCCACTCACACAGACACACACCTCCATAAACACAGACACACCAACTGTCACACACAGACACACACACGAATGCTGACAAACGCACAGACACAGACGTGCGCACAATATCACACACACAATCACTCACACCAACACACTCACAGACTCACGCACTCACAGACATAATGTCACATACACATACAAAACTACACACAGAGACACACATATTAACAAGCTCACACGCACACATAATTTCAAATGCTGTCACACTCTCACACACATACTTGAACACTGACATAATCACCCTCTTGTAAACATGCTCACATCCTCTCATATAACGACACTCCCGCTCAGCTGCTCACACACCTGCACGCTCACACAGCAACCTCTCTCAAAAAAAATACACACGGTGACAAATGCACACACTCAATCCGAATCAAAAATAGACACGCAAACACACATAGCTGCACACTCACGTGCACATAAATCCATTCGCTTCAAACACACTGAGAAACCGTCTATTGCATCCAATGGCACCCCATTCGACTCCACTCCACAATATTCTACTCCAGTACCCAACAATCCTTCACCTTTTATTGCATTCCATTCCAGGAAAGAAGGCTCCCTTCGTGTCCAAACCACTCAGTTTCCCTCCCCTGCGTCACAGTGCACTCCATTCCACTCCACTTCACAACATTCCACTCCATTCCGCAGCAATCCAACACGTTCTACTGCGTGTCATTCCACCATAGATGGATCCATTCTTCTGCATAACACACAGGAACCATCTATTGCGTCACAATACACCGCATTACAATCCATTCCACAACATTGCTCTTCTATCTGTAGCCTCCCACCACGTTCTATGGCTTTCCATTACAACAGAGAAGGACAATTTCGCTTCCAGACCTCTCAGGAACCTTTGTGGCATCATATTTCAACACATACCCCTCACACACTCACACAGGCACACGCCCAGACCCGCACGTTCACACACTTTCACACAAACACGCACTCTCACACACATGCATGAACACAAATAGACACACAAACACACACACAAAATCTCAGTCTCGCAACAGTCTTGTATACACACTCACAACACCCACTCCTGCCCATTCACACATCTACACTCTCACCCAAACAAATTCACACCACCTCTCACACACACTCACTCCCAGACACATGTACACTCTCACACAAGCATATTGACACACACTCATGGAAAGTCCCTCACACATGTTCCAACTCACACTCACACAATCATACACAAACTCACACACACTGACTCACACTCAAACACACAGTCACTCACAGAGACCCTAACACATAGAGTCACACCCCATTACACACACAGACACACACAGAAACACTCACACTCATGCACCTACATCTCGCACATACACTCACACGCACTGATATACACACAGACATATGCACTCCTGAACTCTGACACTCACATGCCCTTGCACACACACCCAAAACACAGATTCACTCACAAATGTTCACACACTCACTAAGAGTCACATACAAATGCAGAATCACGCACAGTCGCACATCTCATGCACACTCGCACATTAACATGTACACTCACAAACTAAAACACACTCACACGCTGTCTTACATACCCAAACACACAGTCACACATACACGCTGAGTAACACTCCAACTTACACAGCTAATCTCTCACAAACACACACACATAACACTAAAACACACCTCCTCATACGATCTCACACAATCACATACGAAACCCTTTCACACTCTGACACTCGCTCGCACAGCACCTTGCTCACCTGCACACACACACCCACTCAGGGTCCCACAAAATCTCATATCCACAAACACACACTCTCACACAGACATACACCTACATCATTCACACATATCCAAAGCACACTTACACGTATGCAGACACAAACGGACCCTCATGCAAACTCACCATCACACACACTCACACACACCAACACACGCTCACAGACTCACACGCAAACACCCTCTCACACACCAACACTCCCACTCACACACAATGTCACAAACCATCACATTTGAGGCATCATATTTCTCCCCATTCCCCTCACACACTCACACTGACACAAACACAGAGACACACGCACAAGCGGGAACTCACACTCAGTCGCACACAAACACATGCACAGGGGCACACAGACAGAAAAGCACCGAATCACTCACAAACAGAATAACACATTCACACGCAATCATGCTGCAGTGTTGTATACACACTCACACTCAATCCCATTCATGGACATACACTCTCACTCATTCATACTCAGACACCCGCTATCACACACACATATGCAAACTCACACATGCACACTTTCACACTCACACCAGTTCCCTCACACGTGTGCACCCTCACACACGCATTCACACACAAAGTCACACACTCACACACACTCAAAGTCTCTCCAATAATTTCGAAAACATTCAGTCAAACACACATACACACTCACACTCACGCACACACTAACACACACTTACACTCACCCTCACTGAAACACACAGGCATATCAACTCTTATACACTAACACACACGTGCACACACACTCTCTCCAACAGGTACATTCAGTCACACATACACATACTCTACCAGAGATACACAGTCGCACCCACTCAGTCCCACTCACCTCTCGCACACACTCCCACAACTGCACACATAAAATCTAAGTCTCACATGGACTCCCATTCAAACACAAACACACACTGTCCCTCATACACGCAGACTAACACTCTCACTCACACAAATAGTCTCTCACATTTACACACTCACCTGAAGAGTAAAACTCTCCTCACAATAAATAAAACACAATCACATAAGACCTTATTTCACACTGAGACACTGCACCTTGCACACTTACACACTCACACTCAAAGAAACTCACACTATCTCATATTCAGTATCACACCCACTCACACAGACACACACCTCCATAAACACAGACGCACAAACTGTCACACACAGACACACACACGAATGCTGACAAACGCACAGACACAGACGTGCGCACAATATCACACACACAATCACTCACACCAACACACTCACAGACTCACGCACTCACAGACATAATGTCACATACACACACAAAACTACACACAGAGACACACATATTAACAAGCTCACACGCACACATAATTTCAAATGCTGTCACACTCTCACACACATACTTGAACACTGACATAATCACCCTCTTGTAAACATGCTCACACCCTCTCATATAAAGACACTCCCGCTCAGCCGCTCACACACCTGCACGCTCACACAGCAACCTCTCTCAAAAAAAATACACACGGTGACAAATGCACACACTCAATCCGAATCAAAAATAGACACGCAAACACACATAGCTGCACACTCACGTGCACATAAATCCATTCGCTGCAAACACACTGAGAAACCGTCTATTGCATCCAATGGCACCCCATTCGACTCCACTCCACAATATTCTACTCCAGTACCCAACAATCCTTCACCTTTTATTGCATTCCATTCCAGGAAAGAAGGCTCCCTTCGTGTCCAAACCACTCAGTTTCCCTCCCCTGCGTCACAGTGCACTCCATTCCACTCCACTTCACAACATTCCACTCCATTCCGCAGCAATCCAACACGTTCTACTGCGTGTCATTCCACCATAGATGGATCCATTCTTCTGCATAACACACAGGAACCATCTATTGCGTCACAATACACCGCATTACAATCCATTCCACAACATTGCTCTTCTATCTGTAGCCTCCCACCACGTTCTATGGCTTTCCATTACAACAGAGAAGGACAATTTCGCTTCCAGACCTCTCAGGAACCTTTGTGGCATCATATTTCAACACATACCCCTCACACACTCACACAGGCACACGCCCAGACCCGCACGTTCACACACTTTCACACAAACACGCACTTTCACACACATGCATGAACACAAATAGACACACAAACACACACACAAAATCTCAGTCTCGCAACAGTCTTGTATACACACTCACAACACCCACTCCTGCCCATTCACACATCTACACTCTCAAACAAACAAATTCACACCACCTCTCACACACACTCACTCCCAGACACATGTACACTCTCACACAAGCATATTGACACACACTCATGGAAAGTCCCTCACACATGTTCCAACTCACACTCACACAATCATACACAAACTCACACACACTGACTCACACTCAAACACACAGTCACTCACAGAGACCCTAACACATAGAGTCACACCCCATTACACACACAGACACACACAGAAACACTCACACTCATGCACCTACATCTCGCACATACACTCACACGCACTGATATACACACAGACATATGCACTCCTGAACTCTGACACTCACATGCCCTTGCACACACACCCAAAACACAGATTCACTCACAAATGTTCACACACTCACTAAGAGTCACATACAAATGCAGAATCACGCACAGTCGCACATCTCATGCACACTCGCACATTAACATGTACACTCACAAACTAAAACACACTCACACGCTGTCTTACATACCCAAACACACAGTCACACATACACGCTGAGTAACACTCCAACTTACACAGCTAATCTCTCACAAACACACACACATAACACTAAAACACACCTCCTCATACGATCTCACACAATCACATACGAAACCCTTTCACACTCTGACACTCGCTCGCACAGCACCTTGCTCACCTGCACACACACACCCACTCAGGGTCCCACAAAATCTCATATCCACAAACACACACTCTCACACAGACATACACCTACATCATTCACACATATCCAAAGCACACTTACACGTATGCAGACACAAACGGACCCTCATGCAAACTCACCATCACACACACTCACACACACCAACACACGCTCACAGACTCACACGCAAACACCCTCTCACACACCAACACTCCCACTCACACACAATGTCACAAACCATCACATTTGAGGCATCATATTTCTCCCCATTCCCCTCACACACTCACACTGACACAAACACAGAGACACACGCACAAGCGGGAACTCACACTCAGTCGCACACAAACACATGCACAGGGGCACACAGACAGAAAAGCACCGAATCACTCACAAACAGAATAACACATTCACACGCAATCATGCTGCAGTGTTGTATACACACTCACACTCAATCCCATTCATGGACATACACTCTCACTCATTCATACTCAGACACCCGCTATCACACACACATATGCAAACTCACACATGCACACTTTCACACTCACACCAGTTCCCTCACACGTGTGCACCCTCACACACGCATTCACACACAAAGTCACACACTCACACACACTCAAAGTCTCTCCAATAATTTCGAAAACATTCAGTCAAACACACATACACACTCACACTCACGCACACACTAACACACACTTACACTCACCCTCACTGAAACACACAGGCATATCAACTCTTATACACTAACACACACGTGCACACACACTCTCTCCAACAGGTACATTCAGTCACACATACACATACTCTACCAGAGATACACAGTCGCACCCACTCAGTCCCACTCACCTCTCGCACACACTCCCACAACTGCACACATAAAATCTAAGTCTCACATGGACTCCCATTCAAACACAAACACACACTGTCCCTCATACACGCAGACTAACACTCTCACTCACACAAATAGTCTCTCACATTTACACACTCACCTGAAGAGTAAAACTCTCCTCACAATAAATAAAACACAATCCCATAAGACTTATTTCACACTCACACACTGAGACACTGCACCTTGCACACTTACACACTCACACTCAAAGAAACTCACACTATCTCATATTCAGTATCACACCCACTCACACAGACACACACCTCCATAAACACAGACGCACAAACTGTCACACACAGACACACACACGAATGCTGACAAACGCACAGACACAGACGTGCGCACAATATCACACACACAATCACTCACACCAACACACTCACAGACTCACGCACTCACAGACATAATGTCACATACACATACAAAACTACACACAGAGACACACATATTAACAAGCTCACACGCACACATAATTTCAAATGCTGTCACACTCTCACACACATACTTGAACACTGACATAATCACCCTCTTGTAAACATGCTCACACCCTCTCATATAAAGACACTCCCGCTCAGCCGCTCACACACCTGCACGCTCACACAGCAACCTCTCTCAAAAAAAATACACACGGTGACAAATGCACACACTCAATCCGAATCAAAAACAGACACGCAAACACACATAGCTGCACACTCACGTGCACATAAATCCATTCGCTTCAAACACACTGAGAAACCGTCTATTGCATCCAATGGCACCCCATTCGACTCCACTCCACAATATTCTACTCCAGTACCCAACAATCCTTCACCTTTTATTGCATTCCATTCCAGGAAAGAAGGCTCCCTTCGTGTCCAAACCACTCAGTTTCCCTCCCCTGCGTCACAGTGCACTCCATTCCACTCCACTTCACAACATTCCACTCCATTCCGCAGCAATCCAACACGTTCTACTGCGTGTCATTCCACCATAGATGGATCCATTCTTCTGCATAACACACAGGAACCATCTATTGCGTCACAATACACCGCATTACAATCCATTCCACAACATTGCTCTTCTATCTGTAGCCTCCCACCACGTTCTATGGCTTTCCATTACAACAGAGAAGGACAATTTCGCTTCCAGACCTCTCAGGAACCTTTGTGGCATCATATTTCAACACATACCCCTCACACACTCACACAGGCACACGCCCAGACCCGCACGTTCACACACTTTCACACAAACACGCACTTTCACACACATGCATGAACACAAATAGACACACAAACACACACACAAAATCTCAGTCTCGCAACAGTCTTGTATACACACTCACAACACCCACTCCTGCCCATTCACACATCTACACTCTCACCCAAACAAATTCACACCACCTCTCACACACACTCACTCCCAGACACATGTACACTCTCACACAAGCATATTGACACACACTCATGGAAAGTCCCTCACACATATTCAAACTCACACTCACACAATCATACACAAACTCACACACACTGACTCACACTCAAACACACAGTCACTCACAGAGACCCTAACACATAGAGTCACACCCCATTACACACACAGACACACACAGAAACACTCACACTCATGCACCTACATCTCGCACATACACTCACACGCACTGATATACACACAGACATATGCACTCCTGAACTCTGACACTCACATGCCCTTGCACACACACCCAAAACACAGATTCACTCACAAATGTTCACACACTCACTAAGAGTCACATACAAATGCAGAATCACGCACAGTCGCACATCTCATGCACACTCGCACATTAACATGTACACTCACAAACTAAAACACACTCACACGCTGTCTTACATACCCAAACACACAGTCACACATACACGCTGAGTAACACTCCAACTTACACAGCTAATCTCTCACAAACACACACACATAACACTAAAACACACCTCCTCATACGATCTCACACAATCACATACGAAACCCTTTCACACTCTGACACTCGCTCGCACAGCACCTTGCTCACCTGCACACACACACCCACTCAGGGTCCCACAAAATCTCATATCCACAAACACACACTCTCACACAGACATACACCTACAACATTCACACATATCCAAAGCACACTTACACGTATGCAGACACAAACGGACCCTCATGCAAACTCACCATCACACACACTCACACACACCAACACACGCTCACAGACTCACACGCAAACATCCTCTCACACACCAATACTCCCACTCACACACAATGTCACAAACCATCACATTTGAGGCATCATATTTCTCCCCATTCCCCTCACACACTCACACTGACACAAACAGAGACACACGCACAAGCGGGAACTCACACTCAGTCGCACAAAAACAAACACATGCACAGGGGCACACAGACAGAAAAGCACCGAATCACTCACAAACAGAATAACACATTCACACGCAATCATGCTGCAGTGTTGTATACACACTCACACTCAATCCCATTCATGGACATACACTCTCACTCATTCATACTCAGACACCCGCTATCACACACACATATGCAAACTCACACATGCACACTTTCACACTCACACCAGTTCCCTCACACGTGTGCACCCTCACACACGCATTCACACACAAAGTCACACACTCACACACACTCAAAGTCTCTCCAATAATTTCGAAAACATTCAGTCAAACACACATACACACTCACACTCACGCACACACTAACACACACTTACACTCACCCTCACTGAAACACACAGGCATATCAACTCTTATACACTAACACACACGTGCACACACACTCTCTCCAACAGGTACATTCAGTCACACATACACATACTCTACCAGAGATACACAGTCGCACCCACTCAGTCCCACTCACCTCTCGCACACACTCCCACAACTGCACACATAAAATCTAAGACTCACATGGACTCCCATTCAAACACAAACACACACTGTCCCTCATACACGCAGACTAACACTCTCACTCACACAAATAGTCTCTCACATTTACACACTCACCTGAAGAGTAAAACTCTCCTCACAATAAATAAAACACAATCACATAAGACCTTATTTCACACTCACACACTGAGACACTGCACCTTGCACACTTACACACTCACACTCAAAGAAACTCACACTATCTCATATTCAGTATCACACCCACTCACACAGACACACACCTCCATAAACACAGACACACCAACTGTCACACACAGACACACACACGAATGCTGACAAAGGCACAGACACAGACGTGCGCACAATATCACACACACAATCACTCACACCAACACACTCACAGACTCACGCACTCACAGACATAATGTCACATACACATACAAAACTACACACAGAGACACACATATTAACAAGCTCACACGCACACATAATTTCAAATGCTGTCACACTCTCACACACATACTTGAACACTGACATAATCACCCTCTTGTAAACATGCTCACATCCTCTCATATAACGACACTCTCGCTCAGCCGCTCACACACCTGCACGCTCACACAGCAACCTCTCTCAAAAAAAATACACACGGTGACAAATGCACACACTCAATCCGAATCAAAAATAGACACGCAAACACACATAGCTGCACACTCACGTGCACATAAATCCATTCGCTTCAAGCACACTGAGAAACCGTCTATTGCATCCAATGGCACCCCATTCGACTCCACTCCACAATATTCTACTCCAGTACCCAACAATCCTTCACCTTTTATTGCATTCCATTCCAGGAAAGAAGGCTCCCTTCGTGTCCAAACCACTCAGTTTCCCTCCCCTGCGTCACAGTGCACTCCATTCCACTCCACTTCACAACATTCCACTCCATTCCGCAGCAATCCAACACGTTCTACTGCGTGTCATTCCACCATAGATGGATCCATTCTTCTGCATAACACACAGGAACCATCTATTGCGTCACAATACACCGCATTACAATCCATTCCACAACATTGCTCTTCTATCTGTAGCCTCCCACCACGTTCTATGGCTTTCCATTACAACAGAGAAGGACAATTTCGCTTCCAGACCTCTCAGGAACCTTTGTGGCATCATATTTCAACACATACCCCTCACACACTCACACAGGCACACGCCCAGACCCGCACGTTCACACACTTTCACACAAACACGCACTCTCACACACATGCATGAACACAAATAGACACACAAACACACACACAAAATCTCAGTCTCGCAACAGTCTTGTATACACACTCACAACACCCACTCCTGCCCATTCACACATCTACACTCTCACCCAAACAAATTCACACCACCTCTCACACACACTCACTCCCAGACACATGTACACTCTCACACAAGCATATTGACACACACTCATGGAAAGTCCCTCACACATGTTCCAACTCACACTCACACAATCATACACAAACTCACACACACTGACTCACACTCAAACACACAGTCACTCACAGAGACCCTAACACATAGAGTCACACCCCATTACACACACAGACACACACAGAAACACTCACACTCATGCACCTACATCTCGCACATACACTCACACGCACTGATATACACACAGACATATGCACTCCTGAACTCTGACACTCACATGCCCTTGCACACACACCCAAAACACAGATTCACTCACAAATGTTCACACACTCACTAAGAGTCACATACAAATGCAGAATCACGCACAGTCGCACATCTCATGCACACTCGCACATTAACATGTACACTCACAAACTAAAACACACTCACACGCTGTCTTACATACCCAAACACACAGTCACACATACACGCTGAGTAACACTCCAACTTACACAGCTAATCTCTCACAAACACACACACATAACACTAAAACACACCTCCTCATACGATCTCACACAATCACATACGAAACCCTTTCACACTCTGACACTCGCTCGCACAGCACCTTGCTCACCTGCACACACACACCCACTCAGGGTCCCACAAAATCTCATATCCACAAACACACACTCTCACACAGACATACACCTACAACATTCACACATATCCAAAGCACACTTACACGTATGCAGACACAAACGGACCCTCATGCAAACTCACCATCACACACACTCACACACACCAACACACGCTCACAGACTCACACGCAAACACCCTCTCACACACCAACACTCCCACTCACACACAATGTCACAAACCATCACATTTGAGGCATCATATTTCTCCCCATTCCCCTCACACACTCACACTGACACAAACACAGAGACACACGCACAAGCGGGAACTCACACTCAGTCGCACACAAACACATGCACAGGGGCACACAGACAGAAAAGCACCGAATCACTCACAAACAGAATAACACATTCACACGCAATCATGCTGCAGTGTTGTATACACACTCACACTCAATCCCATTCATGGACATACACTCTCACTCATTCATACTCAGACACCCGCTATCACACACACATATGCAAACTCACACATGCACACTTTCACACTCACACCAGTTCCCTCACACGTGTGCACCCTCACACACGCATTCACACACAAAGTCACACACTCACACACACTCAAAGTCTCTCCAATAATTTCGAAAACATTCAGTCAAACACACATACACACTCACACTCACGCACACACTAACACACACTTACACTCACCCTCACTGAAACACACAGGCATATCAACTCTTATACACTAACACACACGTGCACACACACTCTCTCCAACAGGTACATTCAGTCACACATACACATACTCTACCAGAGATACACAGTCGCACCCACTCAGTCCCACTCACCTCTCGCACACACTCCCACAACTGCACACATAAAATTTAAGTCTCACATGGACTCCCATTCAAACACAAACACACACTGTCCCTCATACACGCAGACTAACACTCTCACTCACACAAATAGTCTCTCACATTTACACACTCACCTGAAGAGTAAAACTCTCCTCACAATAAATAAAACACAATCCCATAAGACTTATTTCACACTCACACACTGAGACACTGCACCTTGCACACTTACACACTCACACTCAAAGAAACTCACACTATCTCATATTCAGTATCACACCCACTCACACAGACACACACCTCCATAAACACAGACGCACAAACTGTCACACACAGACACACACACGAATGCTGACAAACGCACAGACACAGACGTGCGCACAATATCACACACACAATCACTCACACCAACACACTCACAGACTCACGCACTCACAGACATAATGTCACATACACATACAAAACTACACACAGAGACACACATATTAACAAGCTCACACGCACACATAATTTCAAATGCTGTCACACTCTCACACACATACTTGAACACTGACATAATCACCCTCTTGTAAACATGCTCACACCCTCTCATATAAAGACACTCCCGCTCAGCCGCTCACACACCTGCACGCTCACACAGCAACCTCTCTCAAAAAAAATACACACGGTGACAAATGCACACACTCAATCCGAATCAAAAACAGACACGCAAACACACATAGCTGCACACTCACGTGCACATAAATCCATTCGCTTCAAACACATTGAGAAACCGTCTATTGCATCCAATGGCACCCCATTCGACTCCACTCCACAATATTCTACTCCAGTACCCAACAATCCTTCACCTTTTATTGCATTCCATTCCAGGAAAGAAGGCTCCCTTCGTGTCCAAACCACTCAGTTTCCCTCCCCTGCGTCACAGTGCACTCCATTCCACTCCACTTCACAACATTCCACTCCATTCCGCAGCAATCCAACACGTTCTACTGCGTGTCATTCCACCATAGATGGATCCATTCTTCTGCATAACACACAGGAACCATCTATTGCGTCACAATACACCGCATTACAATCCATTCCACAACATTGCTCTTCTATCTGTAGCCTCCCACCACGTTCTATGGCTTTCCATTACAACAGAGAAGGACAATTTCGCTTCCAGACCTCTCAGGAACCTTTGTGGCATCATATTTCAACACATACCCCTCACACACTCACACAGGCACACGCCCAGACCCGCACGTTCACACACTTTCACACAAACACGCACTTTCACACACATGCATGAACACAAATAGACACACAAACACACACACAAAATCTCAGTCTCGCAACAGTCTTGTATACACACTCACAACACCCACTCCTGCCCATTCACACATCTACACTCTCACCCAAACAAATTCACACCACCTCTCACACACACTCACTCCCAGACACATGTACACTCTCACACAAGCATATTGACACACACTCATGGAAAGTCCCTCACACATGTTCCAACTCACACTCACACAATCATACACAAACTCACACACACTGACTCACACTCAAACACACAGTCACTCACAGAGACCCTAACACATAGAGTCACACCCCATTACACACACAGACACACACAGAAACACTCACACTCATGCACCTACATCTCGCACATACACTCACACGCACTGATATACACACAGACATATGCACTCCTGAACTCTGACACTCACATGCCCTTGCACACACACCCAAAACACAGATTCACTCACAAATGTTCACACACTCACTAAGAGTCACATACAAATGCAGAATCACGCACAGTCGCACATCTCATGCACACTCGCACATTAACATGTACACTCACAAACTAAAACACACTCACACGCTGTCTTACATACCCAAACACACAGTCACACATACACGCTGAGTAACACTCCAACTTACACAGCTAATCTCTCACAAACACACACACATAACACTAAAACACACCTCCTCATACGATCTCACACAATCACATACGAAACCCTTTCACACTCTGACACTCGCTCGCACAGCACCTTGCTCACCTGCACACACACACCCACTCAGGGTCCCACAAAATCTCATATCCACAAACACACACTCTCACACAGACATACACCTACAACATTCACACATATCCAAAGCACACTTACACGTATGCAGACACAAACGGACCCTCATGCAAACTCACCATCACACACACTCACACACACCAACACACGCTCACAGACTCACACGCAAACACCCTCTCACACACCAACACTCCCACTCACACACAATGTCACAAACCATCACATTTGAGGCATCATATTTCTCCCCATTCCCCTCACACACTCACACTGACACAAACAGAGACACACGCACAAGCGGGAACTCACACTCAGTCGCACAAAAACAAACACATGCACAGGGGCACACAGACAGAAAAGCACCGAATCACTCACAAACAGAATAACACATTCACACGCAATCATGCTGCAGTGTTGTATACACACTCACACTCAATCCCATTCATGGACATACACTCTCACTCATTCATACTCAGACACCCGCTATCACACACACATATGCAAACTCACACATGCACACTTTCACACTCACACCAGTTCCCTCACACGTGTGCACCCTCACACACGCATTCACACACAAAGTCACACACTCACACACACTCAAAGTCTCTCCAATAATTTCGAAAACATTCAGTCAAACACACATACACACTCACACTCACGCACACACTAACACACACTTACACTCACCCTCACTGAAACACACAGGCATATCAACTCTTATACACTAACACACACGTGCACACACACTCTCTCCAACAGGTACATTCAGTCACACATACACATACTCTACCAGAGATACACAGTCGCACCCACTCAGTCCCACTCACCTCTCGCACACACTCCCACAACTGCACACATAAAATCTAAGACTCACATGGACTCCCATTCAAACACAAACACACACTGTCCCTCATACACGCAGACTAACACTCTCACTCACACAAATAGTCTCTCACATTTACACACTCACCTGAAGAGTAAAACTCTCCTCACAATAAATAAAACACAATCACATAAGACCTTATTTCACACTCAGACACTGAGACACTGCACCTTGCACACTTACACACTCACACTCAAAGAAACTCACACTATCTCATATTCAGTATCACACCCACTCACACAGACACACACCTCCATAAACACAGACACACCAACTGTCACACACAGACACACACACGAATGCTGACAAACGCACAGACACAGACGTGCGCACAATATCACACACACAATCACTCACACCAACACACTCACAGACTCACGCACTCACAGACATAATGTCACATACACATACAAAACTACACACAGAGACACACATATTAACAAGCTCACACGCACACATAATTTCAAATGCTGTCACACTCTCACACACATACTTGAACACTGACATAATCACCCTCTTGTAAACATGCTCACATCCTCTCATATAACGACACTCCCGCTCAGCCGCTCACACACCTGCACGCTCACACAGCAACCTCTCTCAAAAAAAATACACACGGTGACAAATGCACACACTCAATCCGAATCAAAAATAGACACGCAAACACACATAGCTGCACACTCACGTGCACATAAATCCATTCGCTTCAAGCACACTGAGAAACCGTCTATTGCATCCAATGGCACCCCATTCGACTCCACTCCACAATATTCTACTCCAGTACCCAACAATCCTTCACCTTTTATTGCATTCCATTCCAGGAAAGAAGGCTCCCTTCGTGTCCAAACCACTCAGTTTCCCTCCCCTGCGTCACAGTGCACTCCATTCCACTCCACTTCACAACATTCCACTCCATTCCGCAGCAATCCAACACGTTCTACTGCGTGTCATTCCACCATAGATGGATCCATTCTTCTGCATAACACACAGGAACCATCTATTGCGTCACAATACACCGCATTACAATCCATTCCACAACATTGCTCTTCTATCTGTAGCCTCCCACCACGTTCTATGGCTTTCCATTACAACAGAGAAGGACAATTTCGCTTCCAGACCTCTCAGGAACCTTTGTGGCATCATATTTCAACACATACCCCTCACACACTCACACAGGCACACGCCCAGACCCGCACGTTCACACACTTTCACACAAACACGCACTCTCACACACATGCATGAACACAAATAGACACACAAACACACACACAAAATCTCAGTCTCGCAACAGTCTTGTATACACACTCACAACACCCACTCCTGCCCATTCACACATCTACACTCTCACCCAAACAAATTCACACCACCTCTCACACACACTCACTCCCAGACACATGTACACTCTCACACAAGCATATTGACACACACTCATGGAAAGTCCCTCACACATGTTCCAACTCACACTCACACAATCATACACAAACTCACACACACTGACTCACACTCAAACACACAGTCACTCACAGAGACCCTAACACATAGAGTCACACCCCATTACACACACAGACACACACAGAAACACTCACACTCATGCACCTACATCTCGCACATACACTCACACGCACTGATATACACACAGACATATGCACTCCTGAACTCTGACACTCACATGCCCTTGCACACACACCCAAAACACAGATTCACTCACAAATGTTCACACACTCACTAAGAGTCACATACAAATGCAGAATCACGCACAGTCGCACATCTCATGCACACTCGCACATTAACATGTACACTCACAAACTAAAACACACTCACACGCTGTCTTACATACCCAAACACACAGTCACACATACACGCTGAGTAACACTCCAACTTACACAGCTAATCTCTCACAAACACACACACATAACACTAAAACACACCTCCTCATACGATCTCACACAATCACATACGAAACCCTTTCACACTCTGACACTCGCTCGCACAGCACCTTGCTCACCTGCACACACACACCCACTCAGGGTCCCACAAAATCTCATATCCACAAACACACACTCTCACACAGACATACACCTACAACATTCACACATATCCAAAGCACACTTACACGTATGCAGACACAAACGGACCCTCATGCAAACTCACCATCACACACACTCACACACACCAACACACGCTCACAGACTCACACGCAAACACCCTCTCACACACCAACACTCCCACTCACACACAATGTCACAAACCATCACATTTGAGGCATCATATTTCTCCCCATTCCCCTCACACACTCACACTGACACAAACACAGAGACACACGCACAAGCGGGAACTCACACTCAGTCGCACACAAACACATGCACAGGGGCACACAGACAGAAAAGCACCGAATCACTCACAAACAGAATAACACATTGACACGCAATCATGCTGCAGTGTTGTATACACACTCACACTCAATCCCATTCATGGACATACACTCTCACTCATTCATACTCAGACACCCGCTATCACACACACATATGCAAACTCACACATGCACACTTTCACACTCACACCAGTTCCCTCACACGTGTGCACCCTCACACACGCATTCACACACAAAGTCACACACTCACACACACTCAAAGTCTCTCCAATAATTTCGAAAACATTCAGTCAAACACACATACACACTCACACTCACGCACACACTAACACACACTTACACTCACCCTCACTGAAACACACAGGCATATCAACTCTTATACACTAACACACACGTGCACACACACTCTCTCCAACAGGTACATTCAGTCACACATACACATACTCTACCAGAGATACACAGTCGCACCCACTCAGTCCCACTCACCTCTCGCACACACTCCCACAACTGCACACATAAAATCTAAGTCTCACATGGACTCCCATTCAAACACAAACACACACTGTCCCTCATACACGCAGACTAACACTCTCACTCACACAAATAGTCTCTCACATTTACACACTCACCTGAAGAGTAAAACTCTCCTCACAATAAATAAAACACAATCCCATAAGACTTATTTCACACTCACACACTGAGACACTGCACCTTGCACACTTACACACTCACACTCAAAGAAACTCACACTATCTCATATTCAGTATCACACCCACTCACACAGACACACACCTCCATAAACACAGACGCACAAACTGTCACACACAGACACACACACGAATGCTGACAAACGCACAGACACAGACGTGCGCACAATATCACACACACAATCACTCACACCAACACACTCACAGACTCACGCACTCACAGACATAATGTCACATACACATACAAAACTACACACAGAGACACACATATTAACAAGCTCACACGCACACATAATTTCAAATGCTGTCACACTCTCACACACATACTTGAACACTGACATAATCACCCTCTTGTAAACATGCTCACACCCTCTCATATAAAGACACTCCCGCTCAGCCGCTCACACACCTGCACGCTCACACAGCAACCTCTCTCAAAAAAAATACACACGGTGACAAATGCACACACTCAATCCGAATCAAAAACAGACACGCAAACACACATAGCTGCACACTCACGTGCACATAAATCCATTCGCTTCAAACACACTGAGAAACCGTCTATTGCATCCAATGGCACCCCATTCGACTCCACTCCACAATATTCTACTCCAGTACCCAACAATCCTTCACCTTTTATTGCATTCCATTCCAGGAAAGAAGGCTCCCTTCGTGTCCAAACCACTCAGTTTCCCTCCCCTGCGTCACAGTGCACTCCATTCCACTCCACTTCACAACATTCCACTCCATTCCGCAGCAATCCAACACGTTCTACTGCGTGTCATTCCACCATAGATGGATCCATTCTTCTGCATAACACACAGGAACCATCTATTGCGTCACAATACACCGCATTACAATCCATTCCACAACATTGCTCTTCTATCTGTAGCCTCCCACCACGTTCTATGGCTTTCCATTACAACAGAGAAGGACAATTTCGCTTCCAGACCTCTCAGGAACCTTTGTGGCATCATATTTCAACACATACCCCTCACACACTCACACAGGCACACGCCCAGACCCGCACGTTCACACACTTTTACACAAACACGCACTTTCACACACATGCATGAACACAAATAGACACACAAACACACACACAAAATCTCAGTCTCGCAACAGTCTTGTATACACACTCACAACACCCACTCCTGCCCATTCACACATCTACACTCTCACCCAAACAAATTCACACCACCTCTCACACACACTCACTCCCAGACACATGTACACTCTCACACAAGCATATTGACACACACTCATTTAAAGTCCCTCACACATATTCAAACTCACACTCACACAATCATACACAAACTCACACACACTGACTCACACTCAAACACACAGTCACTCACAGAGACCCTAACACATAGAGTCACACCCCATTACACACACAGACACACACAGAAACACTCACACTCATGCACCTACATCTCGCACATACACTCACACGCACTGATATACACACAGACATATGCACTCCTGAACTCTGACACTCACATGCCCTTGCACACACACCCAAAACACAGATTCACTCACAAATGTTCACACACTCACTAAGAGTCACATACAAATGCAGAATCACGCACAGTCGCACATCTCATGCACACTCGCACATTAACATGTACACTCACAAACTAAAACACACTCACACGCTGTCTTACATACCCAAACACACAGTCACACATACACGCTGAGTAACACTCCAACTTACACAGCTAATCTCTCACAAACACACACACATAACACTAAAACACACCTCCTCATACGATCTCACACAATCACATACGAAACCCTTTCACACTCTGACACTCGCTCGCACAGCACCTTGCTCACCTGCACACACACACCCACTCAGGGTCCCACAAAATCTCATATCCACAAACACACACTCTCACACAGACATACACCTACAACATTCACACATATCCAAAGCACACTTACACGTATGCAGACACAAACGGACCCTCATGCAAACTCACCATCACACACACTCACACACACCAACACACGCTCACAGACTCACACGCAAACACCCTCTCACACACCAACACTCCCACTCACACACAATGTCACAAACCATCACATTTGAGGCATCATATTTCTCCCCATTCCCCTCACACACTCACACTGACACAAACAGAGACACACGCACAAGCGGGAACTCACACTCAGTCGCACAAAAACAAACACATGCACAGGGGCACACAGACAGAAAAGCACCGAATCACTCACAAACAGAATAACACATTCACACGCAATCATGCTGCAGTGTTGTATACACACTCACACTCAATCCCATTCATGGACATACACTCTCACTCATTCATACTCAGACACCCGCTATCACACACACATATGCAAACTCACACATGCACACTTTCACACTCACACCAGTTCCCTCACACGTGTGCACCCTCACACACGCATTCACACACAAAGTCACACACTCACACACACTCAAAGTCTCTCCAATAATTTCGAAAACATTCAGTCAAACACACATACACACTCACACTCACGCACACACTAACACACACTTACACTCACCCTCACTGAAACACACAGGCATATCAACTCTTATACACTAACACACACGTGCACACACACTCTCTCCAACAGGTACATTCAGTCACACATACACATACTCTACCAGAGATACACAGTCGCACCCACTCAGTCCCACTCACCTCTCGCACACACTCCCACAACTGCACACATAAAATCTAAGACTCACATGGACTCCCATTCAAACACAAACACACACTGTCCCTCATACACGCAGACTAACACTCACTCACACAAATAGTCTCTCACATTTACACACTCACCTGAAGAGTAAAACTCTCCTCACAATAAATAAAACACAATCACATAAGACCTTATTTCACACTCAGACACTGAGACACTGCACCTTGCACACTTACACACTCACACTCAAAGAAACTCACACTATCTCATATTCAGTATCACACCCACTCACACAGACACACACCTCCATAAACACAGACACACCAACTGTCACACACAGACACACACACGAATGCTGACAAACGCACAGACACAGACGTGCGCACAATATCACACACACAATCACTCACACCAACACACTCACAGACTCACGCACTCACAGACATAATGTCACATACACATACAAAACTACACACAGAGACACACATATTAACAAGCTCACACGCACACATAATTTCAAATGCTGTCACACTCTCACACACATACTTGAACACTGACATAATCACCCTCTTGTAAACATGCTCACATCCTCTCATATAACGACACTCCCGCTCAGCCGCTCACACACCTGCACGCTCACACAGCAACCTCTCTCAAAAAAAATACACACGGTGACAAATGCACACACTCAATCCGAATCAAAAACAGACACGCAAACACACATAGCTGCACACTCACGTGCACATAAATCCATTCGCTTCAAACACACTGAGAAACCGTCTATTGCATCCAATGGCACCCCATTCGACTCCACTCCACAATATTCTACTCCAGTACCCAACAATCCTTCACCTTTTATTGCATTCCATTCCAGGAAAGAAGGCTCCCTTCGTGTCCAAACCACTCAGTTTCCCTCCCCTGCGTCACAGTGCACTCCATTCCACTCCACTTCACAACATTCCACTCCATTCCGCAGCAATCCAACACGTTCTACTGCGTGTCATTCCACCATAGATGGATCCATTCTTCTGCATAACACACAGGAACCATCTATTGCGTCACAATACACCGCATTACAATCCATTCCACAACATTGCTCTTCTATCTGTAGCCTCCCACCACGTTCTATGGCTTTCCATTACAACAGAGAAGGACAATTTCGCTTCCAGACCTCTCAGGAACCTTTGTGGCATCATATTTCAACACATACCCCTCACACACTCACACAGGCACACGCCCAGACCCGCACGTTCACACACTTTCACACAAACACGCACTCTCACACACATGCATGAACACAAATAGACACACAAACACACACACAAAATCTCAGTCTCGCAACAGTCTTGTATACACACTCACAACACCCACTCCTGCCCATTCACACATCTACACTCTCACCCAAACAAATTCACACCACCTCTCACACACACTCACTCCCAGACACATGTACACTCTCACACAAGCATATTGACACACACTCATGGAAAGTCCCTCACACATGTTCCAACTCACACTCACACAATCATACACAAACTCACACACACTGACTCACACTCAAACACACAGTCACTCACAGAGACCCTAACACATAGAGTCACACCCCATTACACACACAGACACACACAGAAACACTCACACTCATGCACCTACATCTCGCACATACACTCACACGCACTGATATACACACAGACATATGCACTCCTGAACTCTGACACTCACATGCCCTTGCACACACACCCAAAACACAGATTCACTCACAAATGTTCACACACTCACTAAGAGTCACATACAAATGCAGAATCACGCACAGTCGCACATCTCATGCACACTCGCACATTAACATGTACACTCACAAACTAAAACACACTCACACGCTGTCTTACATACCCAAACACACAGTCACACATACACGCTGAGTAACACTCCAACTTACACAGCTAGTCTCTCACAAACACACACACATAACACTAAAACACACCTCCTCATACGATCTCACACAATCACATACGAAACCCTTTCACACTCTGACACTCGCTCGCACAGCACCTTGCTCACCTGCACACACACACCCACTCAGGGTCCCACAAAATCTCATATCCACAAACACACACTCTCACACAGACATACACCTACAACATTCACACATATCCAAAGCACACTTACACGTATGCAGACACAAACGGACCCTCATGCAAACTCACCATCACACACACTCACACACACCAACACACGCTCACAGACTCACACGCAAACACCCTCTCACACACCAACACTCCCACTCACACACAATGTCACAAACCATCACATTTGAGGCATCATATTTCTCCCCATTCCCCTCACACACTCACACTGACACAAACAGAGACACACGCACAAGCGGGAACTCACACTCAGTCGCACAAAAACAAACACATGCACAGGGGCACACAGACAGAAAAGCACCGAATCACTCACAAACAGAATAACACATTCACACGCAATCATGCTGCAGTGTTGTATACACACTCACACTCAATCCCATTCATGGACATACACTCTCACTCATTCATACTCAGACACCCGCTATCACACACACATATGCAAACTCACACATGCACACTTTCACACTCACACCAGTTCCCTCACACGTGTGCACCCTCACACACGCATTCACACACAAAGTCACACACTCACACACACTCAAAGTCTCTCCAATAATTTCGAAAACATTCAGTCAAACACACATACACACTCACACTCACGCACACACTAACACACACTTACACTCACCCTCACTGAAACACACAGGCATATCAACTCTTATACACTAACACACACGTGCACACACACTCTCTCCAACAGGTACATTCAGTCACACATACACATACTCTACCAGAGATACACAGTCGCACCCACTCAGTCCCACTCACCTCTCGCACACACTCCCACAACTGCACACATAAAATCTAAGACTCACATGGACTCCCATTCAAACACAAACACACACTGTCCCTCATACACGCAGACTAACACTCACTCACACAAATAGTCTCTCACATTTACACACTCACCTGAAGAGTAAAACTCTCCTCACAATAAATAAAACACAATCACATAAGACCTTATTTCACACTCAGACACTGAGACACTGCACCTTGCACACTTACACACTCACACTCAAAGAAACTCACACTATCTCATATTCAGTATCACACCCACTCACACAGACACACACCTCCATAAACACAGACACACCAACTGTCACACACAGACACACACACGAATGCTGACAAACGCACAGACACAGACGTGCGCACAATATCACACACACAATCACTCACACCAACACACTCACAGACTCACGCACTCACAGACATAATGTCACATACACATACAAAACTACACACAGAGACACACATATTAACAAGCTCACACGCACACATAATTTCAAATGCTGTCACACTCTCACACACATACTTGAACACTGACATAATCACCCTCTTGTAAACATGCTCACATCCTCTCATATAACGACACTCCCGCTCAGCCGCTCACACACCTGCACGCTCACACAGCAACCTCTCTCAAAAAAAATACACACGGTGACAAATGCACACACTCAATCCGAATCAAAAACAGACACGCAAACACACATAGCTGCACACTCACGTGCACATAAATCCATTCGCTTCAAACACACTGAGAAACCGTCTATTGCATCCAATGGCACCCCATTCGACTCCACTCCACAATATTCTACTCCAGTACCCAACAATCCTTCACCTTTTATTGCATTCCATTCCAGGAAAGAAGGCTCCCTTCGTGTCCAAACCACTCAGTTTCCCTCCCCTGCGTCACAGTGCACTCCATTCCACTCCACTTCACAACATTCCACTCCATTCCGCAGCAATCCAACACGTTCTACTGCGTGTCATTCCACCATAGATGGATCCATTCTTCTGCATAACACACAGGAACCATCTATTGCGTCACAATACACCGCATTACAATCCATTCCACAACATTGCTCTTCTATCTGTAGCCTCCCACCACGTTCTATGGCTTTCCATTACAACAGAGAAGGACAATTTCGCTTCCAGACCTCTCAGGAACCTTTGTGGCATCATATTTCAACACATACCCCTCACACACTCACACAGGCACACGCCCAGACCCGCACGTTCACACACTTTCACACAAACACGCACTCTCACACACATGCATGAACACAAATAGACACACAAACACACACACAAAATCTCAGTCTCGCAACAGTCTTGTATACACACTCACAACACCCACTCCTGCCCATTCACACATCTACACTCTCACCCAAACAAATTCACACCACCTCTCACACACACTCACTCCCAGACACATGTACACTCTCACACAAGCATATTGACACACACTCATGGAAAGTCCCTCACACATGTTCCAACTCACACTCACACAATCATACACAAACTCACACACACTGACTCACACTCAAACACACAGTCACTCACAGAGACCCTAACACATAGAGTCACACCCCATTACACACACAGACACACACAGAAACACTCACACTCATGCACCTACATCTCGCACATACACTCACACGCACTGATATACACACAGACATATGCACTCCTGAACTCTGACACTCACATGCCCTTGCACACACACCCAAAACACAGATTCACTCACAAATGTTCACACACTCACTAAGAGTCACATACAAATGCAGAATCACGCACAGTCGCACATCTCATGCACACTCGCACATTAACATGTACACTCACAAACTAAAACACACTCACACGCTGTCTTACATACCCAAACACACAGTCACACATACACGCTGAGTAACACTCCAACTTACACAGCTAGTCTCTCACAAACACACACACATAACACTAAAACACACCTCCTCATACGATCTCACACAATCACATACGAAACCCTTTCACACTCTGACAC
This sequence comes from Manis pentadactyla, assembly GCF_030020395.1. Lineage (NCBI taxonomy): Eukaryota > Metazoa > Chordata > Mammalia > Pholidota > Manidae > Manis > Manis pentadactyla. Next base: position 186,342 of record NW_026644604.1, on the reverse strand, counting down.
TCGCTCGCACAGCACCTTGCTCACCTGCACACACACACCCACTCAGGGTCCCACAAAATCTCATATCCACAAACACACACTCTCACACAGACATACACCTACAACATTCACACATATCCAAAGCACACTTACACGTATGCAGACACAAACGGACCCTCATGCAAACTCACCATCACACACACTCACACACACCAACACACGCTCACAGACTCACACGCAAACACCCTCTCACACACCAACACTCCCACTCACACACAATGTCACAAACCATCACATTTGAGGCATCATATTTCTCCCCATTCCCCTCACACACTCACACTGACACAAACAGAGACACACGCACAAGCGGGAACTCACACTCAGTCGCACAAAAACAAACACATGCACAGGGGCACACAGACAGAAAAGCACCGAATCACTCACAAACAGAATAACACATTCACACGCAATCATGCTGCAGTGTTGTATACACACTCACACTCAATCCCATTCATGGACATACACTCTCACTCATTCATACTCAGACACCCGCTATCACACACACATATGCAAACTCACACATGCACACTTTCACACTCACACCAGTTCCCTCACACGTGTGCACCCTCACACACGCATTCACACACAAAGTCACACACTCACACACACTCAAAGTCTCTCCAATAATTTCGAAAACATTCAGTCAAACACACATACACACTCACACTCACGCACACACTAACACACACTTACACTCACCCTCACTGAAACACACAGGCATATCAACTCTTATACACTAACACACACGTGCACACACACTCTCTCCAACAGGTACATTCAGTCACACATACACATACTCTACCAGAGATACACAGTCGCACCCACTCAGTCCCACTCACCTCTCGCACACACTCCCACAACTGCACACATAAAATCTAAGACTCACATGGACTCCCATTCAAACACAAACACACACTGTCCCTCATACACGCAGACTAACACTCTCACTCACACAAATAGTCTCTCACATTTACACACTCACCTGAAGAGTAAAACTCTCCTCACAATAAATAAAACACAATCACATAAGACCTTATTTCACACTCACACACTGAGACACTGCACCTTGCACACTTACACACTCACACTCAAAGAAACTCACACTATCTCATATTCAGTATCACACCCACTCACACAGACACACACCTCCATAAACACAGACACACCAACTGTCACACACAGACACACACACGAATGCTGACAAAGGCACAGACACAGACGTGCGCACAATATCACACACACAATCACTCACACCAACACACTCACAGACTCACGCACTCACAGACATAATGTCACATACACATACAAAACTACACACAGAGACACACATATTAACAAGCTCACACGCACACATAATTTCAAATGCTGTCACACTCTCACACACATACTTGAACACTGACATAATCACCCTCTTGTAAACATGCTCACATCCTCTCATATAACGACACTCCCGCTCAGCCGCTCACACACCTGCACGCTCACACAGCAACCTCTCTCAAAAAAAATACACACGGTGACAAATGCACACACTCAATCCGAATCAAAAACAGACACGCAAACACACATAGCTGCACACTCACGTGCACATAAATCCATTCGCTTCAAACACACTGAGAAACCGTCTATTGCATCCAATGGCACCCCATTCGACTCCACTCCACAATATTCTACTCCAGTACCCAACAATCCTTCACCTTTTATTGCATTCCATTCCAGGAAAGAAGGCTCCCTTCGTGTCCAAACCACTCAGTTTCCCTCCCCTGCGTCACAGTGCACTCCATTCCACTCCACTTCACAACATTCCACTCCATTCCGCAGCAATCCAACACGTTCTACTGCGTGTCATTCCACCATAGATGGATCCATTCTTCTGCATAACACACAGGAACCATCTATTGCGTCACAATACACCGCATTACAATCCATTCCACAACATTGCTCTTCTATCTGTAGCCTCCCACCACGTTCTATGGCTTTCCATTACAACAGAGAAGGACAATTTCGCTTCCAGACCTCTCAGGAACCTTTGTGGCATCATATTTCAACACATACCCCTCACACACTCACACAGGCACACGCCCAGACCCGCACGTTCACACACTTTCACACAAACACGCACTCTCACACACATGCATGAACACAAATAGACACACAAACACACACACAAAATCTCAGTCTCGCAACAGTCTTGTATACACACTCACAACACCCACTCCTGCCCATTCACACATCTACACTCTCACCCAAACAAATTCACACCACCTCTCACACACACTCACTCCCAGACACATGTACACTCTCACACAAGCATATTGACACACACTCATGGAAAGTCCCTCACACATGTTCCAACTCACACTCACACAATCATACACAAACTCACACACACTGACTCACACTCAAACACACAGTCACTCACAGAGACCCTAACACATAGAGTCACACCCCATTACACACACAGACACACACAGAAACACTCACACTCATGCACCTACATCTCGCACATACACTCACACGCACTGATATACACACAGACATATGCACTCCTGAACTCTGACACTCACATGCCCTTGCACACACACCCAAAACACAGATTCACTCACAAATGTTCACACACTCACTAAGAGTCACATACAAATGCAGAATCACGCACAGTCGCACATCTCATGCACACTCGCACATTAACATGTACACTCACAAACTAAAACACACTCACACGCTGTCTTACATACCCAAACACACAGTCACACATACACGCTGAGTAACACTCCAACTTACACAGCTAGTCTCTCACAAACACACACACATAACACTAAAACACACCTCCTCATACGATCTCACACAATCACATACGAAACCCTTTCACACTCTGACACTCGCTCGCACAGCACCTTGCTCACCTGCACACACACACCCACTCAGGGTCCCACAAAATCTCATATCCACAAACACACACTCTCACACAGACATACACCTACAACATTCACACATATCCAAAGCACACTTACACGTATGCAGACACAAACGGACCCTCATGCAAACTCACCATCACACACACTCACACACACCAACACACGCTCACAGACTCACACGCAAACACCCTCTCACACACCAACACTCCCACTCACACACAATGTCACAAACCATCACATTTGAGGCATCATATTTCTCCCCTTTCCCCTCACACACTCACACTGACACAAACAGAGACACACGCACAAGCGGGAACTCACACTCAGTCGCACAAAAACAAACACATGCACAGGGGCACACAGACAGAAAAGCACCGAATCACTCACAAACAGAATAACACATTCACACGCAATCATGCTGCAGTGTTGTATACACACTCACACTCAATCCCATTCATGGACATACACTCTCACTCATTCATACTCAGACACCCGCTATCACACACACATATGCAAACTCACACATGCACACTTTCACACTCACACCAGTTCCCTCACACGTGTGCACCCTCACACACGCATTCACACACAAAGTCACACACTCACACACACTCAAAGTCTCTCCAATAATTTCGAAAACATTCAGTCAAACACACATACACACTCACACTCACGCACACACTAACACACACTTACACTCACCCTCACTGAAACACACAGGCATATCAACTCTTATACACTAACACACACGTGCACACACACTCTCTCCAACAGGTACATTCAGTCACACATACACATACTCTACCAGAGATACACAGTCGCACCCACTCAGTCCCACTCACCTCTCGCACACACTCCCACAACTGCACACATAAAATCTAAGACTCACATGGACTCCCATTCAAACACAAACACACACTGTCCCTCATACACGCAGACTAACACTCTCACTCACACAAATAGTCTCTCACATTTACACACTCACCTGAAGAGTAAAACTCTCCTCACAATAAATAAAACACAATCACATAAGACCTTATTTCACACTCACACACTGAGACACTGCACCTTGCACACTTACACACTCACACTCAAAGAAACTCACACTATCTCATATTCAGTATCACACCCACTCACACAGACACACACCTCCATAAACACAGACACACCAACTGTCACACACAGACACACACACGAATGCTGACAAAGGCACAGACACAGACGTGCGCACAATATCACACACACAATCACTCACACCAACACACTCACAGACTCACGCACTCACAGACATAATGTCACATACACATACAAAACTACACACAGAGACACACATATTAACAAGCTCACACGCACACATAATTTCAAATGCTGTCACACTCTCACACACATACTTGAACACTGACATAATCACCCTCTTGTAAACATGCTCACATCCTCTCATATAACGACACTCCCGCTCAGCCGCTCACACACCTGCACGCTCACACAGCAACCTCTCTCAAAAAAAATACACACGGTGACAAATGCACACACTCAATCCGAATCAAAAATAGACACGCAAACACACATAGCTGCACACTCACGTGCACATAAATCCATTCGCTTCAAACACACTGAGAAACCGTCTATTGCATCCAATGGCACCCCATTCGACTCCACTCCACAATATTCTACTCCAGTACCCAACAATCCTTCACCTTTTATTGCATTCCATTCCAGGAAAGAAGGCTCCCTTCGTGTCCAAACCACTCAGTTTCCCTCCCCTGCGTCACAGTGCACTCCATTCCACTCCACTTCACAACATTCCACTCCATTCCGCAGCAATCCAACACGTTCTACTGCGTGTCATTCCACCATAGATGGATCCATTCTTCTGCATAACACACAGGAACCATCTATTGCGTCACAATACACCGCATTACAATCCATTCCACAACATTGCTCTTCTATCTGTAGCCTCCCACCACGTTCTATGGCTTTCCATTACAACAGAGAAGGACAATTACGCTTCCAGACCTCTCAGGAACCTTTGTGGCATCATATTTCAACACATACCCCTCACACACTCACACAGGCACACGCCCAGACCCGCACGTTCACACACTTTCACACAAACACGCACTCTCACACACATGCATGAACACAAATAGACACACAAACACACACACAAAATCTCAGTCTCGCAACAGTCTTGTATACACACTCACAACACCCACTCCTGCCCATTCACACATCTACACTCTCACCCAAACAAATTCACACCACCTCTCACACACACTCACTCCCAGACACATGTACACTCTCACACAAGCATATTGACACACACTCATGGAAAGTCCCTCACACATGTTCCAACTCACACTCACACAATCATACACAAACTCACACACACTGACTCACACTCAAACACACAGTCACTCACAGAGACCCTAACACATAGAGTCACACCCCATTACACACACAGACACACACAGAAACACTCACACTCATGCACCTACATCTCGCACATACACTCACACGCACTGATATACACACAGACATATGCACTCCTGAACTCTGACACTCACATGCCCTTGCACACACACCCAAAACACAGATTCACTCACAAATGTTCACACACTCACTAAGAGTCACATACAAATGCAGAATCACGCACAGTCGCACATCTCATGCACACTCGCACATTAACATGTACACTCACAAACTAAAACACACTCACACGCTGTCTTACATACCCAAACACACAGTCACACATACACGCTGAGTAACACTCCAACTTACACAGCTAGTCTCTCACAAACACACACACATAACACTAAAACACACCTCCTCATACGATCTCACACAATCACATACGAAACCCTTTCACACTCTGACACTCGCTCGCACAGCACCTTGCTCACCTGCACACACACACCCACTCAGGGTCCCACAAAATCTCATATCCACAAACACACACTCTCACACAGACATACACCTACAACATTCACACATATCCAAAGCACACTTACACGTATGCAGACACAAACGGACCCTCATGCAAACTCACCATCACACACACTCACACACACCAACACACGCTCACAGACTCACACGCAAACACCCTCTCACACACCAACACTCCCACTCACACACAATGTCACAAACCATCACATTTGAGGCATCATATTTCTCCCCATTCCCCTCACACACTCACACTGACACAAACAGAGACACACGCACAAGCGGGAACTCACACTCAGTCGCACAAAAACAAACACATGCACAGGGGCACACAGACAGAAAAGCACCGAATCACTCACAAACAGAATAACACATTCACACGCAATCATGCTGCAGTGTTGTATACACACTCACACTCAATCCCATTCATGGACATACACTCTCACTCATTCATACTCAGACACCCGCTATCACACACACATATGCAAACTCACACATGCACACTTTCACACTCACACCAGTTCCCTCACACGTGTGCACCCTCACACACGCATTCACACACAAAGTCACACACTCACACACACTCAAAGTCTCTCCAATAATTTCGAAAACATTCAGTCAAACACACATACACACTCACACTCACGCACACACTAACACACACTTACACTCACCCTCACTGAAACACACAGGCATATCAACTCTTATACACTAACACACACGTGCACACACACTCTCTCCAACAGGTACATTCAGTCACACATACACATACTCTACCAGAGATACACAGTCGCACCCACTCAGTCCCACTCACCTCTCGCACACACTCCCACAACTGCACACATAAAATCTAAGACTCACATGGACTCCCATTCAAACACAAACACACACTGTCCCTCATACACGCAGACTAACACTCTCACTCACACAAATAGTCTCTCACATTTACACACTCACCTGAAGAGTAAAACTCTCCTCACAATAAATAAAACACAATCACATAAGACCTTATTTCACACTCACACACTGAGACACTGCACCTTGCACACTTACACACTCACACTCAAAGAAACTCACACTATCTCATATTCAGTATCACACCCACTCACACAGACACACACCTCCATAAACACAGACACACCAACTGTCACACACAGACACACACACGAATGCTGACAAAGGCACAGACACAGACGTGCGCACAATATCACACACACAATCACTCACACCAACACACTCACAGACTCACGCACTCACAGACATAATGTCACATACACATACAAAACTACACACAGAGACACACATATTAACAAGCTCACACGCACACATAATTTCAAATGCTGTCACACTCTCACACACATACTTGAACACTGACATAATCACCCTCTTGTAAACATGCTCACATCCTCTCATATAACGACACTCCCGCTCAGCCGCTCACACACCTGCACGCTCACACAGCAACCTCTCTCAAAAAAAATACACACGGTGACAAATGCACACACTCAATCCGAATCAAAAACAGACACGCAAACACACATAGCTGCACACTCACGTGCACATAAATCCATTCGCTTCAAACACACTGAGAAACCGTCTATTGCATCCAATGGCACCCCATTCGACTCCACTCCACAATATTCTACTCCAGTACCCAACAATCCTTCACCTTTTATTGCATTCCATTCCAGGAAAGAAGGCTCCCTTCGTGTCCAAACCACTCAGTTTCCCTCCCCTGCGTCACAGTGCACTCCATTCCACTCCACTTCACAACATTCCACTCCATTCCGCAGCAATCCAACACGTTCTACTGCGTGTCATTCCACCATAGATGGATCCATTCTTCTGCATAACACACAGGAACCATCTATTGCGTCACAATACACCGCATTACAATCCATTCCACAACATTGCTCTTCTATCTGTAGCCTCCCACCACGTTCTATGGCTTTCCATTACAACAGAGAAGGACAATTTCGCTTCCAGACCTCTCAGGAACCTTTGTGGCATCATATTTCAACACATACCCCTCACACACTCACACAGGCACACGCCCAGACCCGCACGTTCACACACTTTCACACAAACACGCACTCTCACACACATGCATGAACACAAATAGACACACAAACACACACACAAAATCTCAGTCTCGCAACAGTCTTGTATACACACTCACAACACCCACTCCTGCCCATTCACACATCTACACTCTCACCCAAACAAATTCACACCACCTCTCACACACACTCACTCCCAGACACATGTACACTCTCACACAAGCATATTGACACACACTCATGGAAAGTCCCTCACACATGTTCCAACTCACACTCACACAATCATACACAAACTCACACACACTGACTCACACTCAAACACACAGTCACTCACAGAGACCCTAACACATAGAGTCACACCCCATTACACACACAGACACACACAGAAACACTCACACTCATGCACCTACATCTCGCACATACACTCACACGCACTGATATACACACAGACATATGCACTCCTGAACTCTGACACTCACATGCCCTTGCACACACACCCAAAACACAGATTCACTCACAAATGTTCACACACTCACTAAGAGTCACATACAAATGCAGAATCACGCACAGTCGCACATCTCATGCACACTCGCACATTAACATGTACACTCACAAACTAAAACACACTCACACGCTGTCTTACATACCCAAACACACAGTCACACATACACGCTGAGTAACACTCCAACTTACACAGCTAATCTCTCACAAACACACACACATAACACTAAAACACACCTCCTCATACGATCTCACACAATCACATACGAAACCCTTTCACACTCTGACACTCGCTCGCACAGCACCTTGCTCACCTGCACACACACACCCACTCAGGGTCCCACAAAATCTCATATCCACAAACACACACTCTCACACAGACATACACCTACAACATTCACACATATCCAAAGCACACTTACACGTATGCAGACACAAACGGACCCTCATGCAAACTCACCATCACACACACTCACACACACCAACACACGCTCACAGACTCACACGCAAACACCCTCTCACACACCAACACTCCCACTCACACACAATGTCACAAACCATCACATTTGAGGCATCATATTTCTCCCCATTCCCCTCACACACTCACACTGACACAAACAGAGACACACGCACAAGCGGGAACTCACACTCAGTCGCACAAAAACAAACACATGCACAGGGGCACACAGACAGAAAAGCACCGAATCACTCACAAACAGAATAACACATTCACACGCAATCATGCTGCAGTGTTGTATACACACTCACACTCAATCCCATTCATGGACATACACTCTCACTCATTCATACTCAGACACCCGCTATCACACACACATATGCAAACTCACACATGCACACTTTCACACTCACACCAGTTCCCTCACACGTGTGCACCCTCACACACGCATTCACACACAAAGTCACACACTCACACACACTCAAAGTCTCTCCAATAATTTCGAAAACATTCAGTCAAACACACATACACACTCACACTCACGCACACACTAACACACACTTACACTCACCCTCACTGAAACACACAGGCATATCAACTCTTATACACTAACACACACGTGCACACACACTCTCTCCAACAGGTACATTCAGTCACACATACACATACTCTACCAGAGATACACAGTCGCACCCACTCAGTCCCACTCACCTCTCGCACACACTCCCACAACTGCACACATAAAATCTAAGACTCACATGGACTCCCATTCAAACACAAACACACACTGTCCCTCATACACGCAGACTAACACTCTCACTCACACAAATAGTCTCTCACATTTACACACTCACCTGAAGAGTAAAACTCTCCTCACAATAAATAAAACACAATCACATAAGACCTTATTTCACACTCACACACTGAGACACTGCACCTTGCACACTTACACACTCACACTCAAAGAAACTCACACTATCTCATATTCAGTATCACACCCACTCACACAGACACACACCTCCATAAACACAGACACACCAACTGTCACACACAGACACACACACGAATGCTGACAAAGGCACAGACACAGACGTGCGCACAATATCACACACACAATCACTCACACCAACACACTCACAGACTCACGCACTCACAGACATAATGTCACATACACATACAAAACTACACACAGAGACACACATATTAACAAGCTCACACGCACACATAATTTCAAATGCTGTCACACTCTCACACACATACTTGAACACTGACATAATCACCCTCTTGTAAACATGCTCACATCCTCTCATATAACGACACTCCCGCTCAGCCGCTCACACACCTGCACGCTCACACAGCAACCTCTCTCAAAAAAAATACACACGGTGACAAATGCACACACTCAATCCGAATCAAAAACAGACACGCAAACACACATAGCTGCACACTCACGTGCACATAAATCCATTCGCTTCAAACACACTGAGAAACCGTCTATTGCATCCAATGGCACCCCATTCGACTCCACTCCACAATATTCTACTCCAGTACCCAACAATCCTTCACCTTTTATTGCATTCCATTCCAGGAAAGAAGGCTCCCTTCGTGTCCAAACCACTCAGTTTCCCTCCCCTGCGTCACAGTGCACTCCATTCCACTCCACTTCACAACATTCCACTCCATTCCGCAGCAATCCAACACGTTCTACTGCGTGTCATTCCACCACAGATGGATCCATTCTTCTGCATAACACACAGGAACCATCTATTGCGTCACAATACACCGCATTACAATCCATTCCACAACATTGCTCTTCTATCTGTAGCCTCCCACCACGTTCTATGGCTTTCCATTACAACAGAGAAGGACAATTTCGCTTCCAGACCTCTCAGGAACCTTTGTGGCATCATATTTCAACACATACCCCTCACACACTCACACAGGCACACGCCCAGACCCGCACGTTCACACACTTTCACACAAACACGCACTCTCACACACATGCATGAACACAAATAGACACACAAACACACACACAAAATCTCAGTCTCGCAACAGTCTTGTATACACACTCACAACACCCACTCCTGCCCATTCACACATCTACACTCTCACCCAAACAAATTCACACCACCTCTCACACACACTCACTCCCAGACACATGTACACTCTCACACAAGCATATTGACACACACTCATGGAAAGTCCCTCACACATGTTCCAACTCACACTCACACAATCATACACAAACTCACACACACTGACTCACACTCAAACACACAGTCACTCACAGAGACCCTAACACATAGAGTCACACCCCATTACACACACAGACACACACAGAAACACTCACACTCATGCACCTACATCTCGCACATACACTCACACGCACTGATATACACACAGACATATGCACTCCTGAACTCTGACACTCACATGCCCTTGCACACACACCCAAAACACAGATTCACTCACAAATGTTCACACACTCACTAAGAGTCACATACAAATGCAGAATCACGCACAGTCGCACATCTCATGCACACTCGCACATTAACATGTACACTCACAAACTAAAACACACTCACACGCTGTCTTACATACCCAAACACACAGTCACACATACACGCTGAGTAACACTCCAACTTACACAGCTAATCTCTCACAAACACACACACATAACACTAAAACACACCTCCTCATACGATCTCACACAATCACATACGAAACCCTTTCACACTCTGACACTCGCTCGCACAGCACCTTGCTCACCTGCACACACACACCCACTCAGGGTCCCACAAAATCTCATATCCACAAACACACACTCTCACACAGACATACACCTACAACATTCACACATATCCAAAGCACACTTACACGTATGCAGACACAAACGGACCCTCATGCAAACTCACCATCACACACACTCACACACACCAACACACGCTCACAGACTCACACGCAAACACCCTCTCACACACCAACACTCCCACTCACACACAATGTCACAAACCATCACATTTGAGGCATCATATTTCTCCCCATTCCCCTCACACACTCACACTGACACAAACAGAGACACACGCACAAGCGGGAACTCACACTCAGTCGCACAAAAACAAACACATGCACAGGGGCACACAGACAGAAAAGCACCGAATCACTCACAAACAGAATAACACATTCACACGCAATCATGCTGCAGTGTTGTATACACACTCACACTCAATCCCATTCATGGACATACACTCTCACTCATTCATACTCAGACACCCGCTATCACACACACATATGCAAACTCACACATGCACACTTTCACACTCACACCAGTTCCCTCACACGTGTGCACCCTCACACACGCATTCACACACAAAGTCACACACTCACACACACTCAAAGTCTCTCCAATAATTTCGAAAACATTCAGTCAAACACACATACACACTCACACTCACGCACACACTAACACACACTTACACTCACCCTCACTGAAACACACAGGCATATCAACTCTTATACACTAACACACACGTGCACACACACTCTCTCCAACAGGTACATTCAGTCACACATACACATACTCTACCAGAGATACACAGTCGCACCCACTCAGTCCCACTCACCTCTCGCACACACTCCCACAACTGCACACATAAAATCTAAGACTCACATGGACTCCCATTCAAACACAAACACACACTGTCCCTCATACACGCAGACTAACACTCTCACTCACACAAATAGTCTCTCACATTTACACACTCACCTGAAGAGTAAAACTCTCCTCACAATAAATAAAACACAATCACATAAGACCTTATTTCACACTCACACACTGAGACACTGCACCTTGCACACTTACACACTCACACTCAAAGAAACTCACACTATCTCATATTCAGTATCACACCCACTCACACAGACACACACCTCCATAAACACAGACACACCAACTGTCACACACAGACACACACACGAATGCTGACAAAGGCACAGACACAGACGTGCGCACAATATCACACACACAATCACTCACACCAACACACTCACAGACTCACGCACTCACAGACATAATGTCACATACACATACAAAACTACACACAGAGACACACATATTAACAAGCTCACACGCACACATAATTTCAAATGCTGTCACACTCTCACACACATACTTGAACACTGACATAATCACCCTCTTGTAAACATGCTCACATCCTCTCATATAACGACACTCCCGCTCAGCCGCTCACACACCTGCACGCTCACACAGCAACCTCTCTCAAAAAAAATACACACGGTGACAAATGCACACACTCAATCCGAATCAAAAACAGACACGCAAACACACATAGCTGCACACTCACGTGCACATAAATCCATTCGCTTCAAACACACTGAGAAACCGTCTATTGCATCCAATGGCACCCCATTCGACTCCACTCCACAATATTCTACTCCAGTACCCAACAATCCTTCACCTTTTATTGCATTCCATTCCAGGAAAGAAGGCTCCCTTCGTGTCCAAACCACTCAGTTTCCCTCCCCTGCGTCACAGTGCACTCCATTCCACTCCACTTCACAACATTCCACTCCATTCCGCAGCAATCCAACACGTTCTACTGCGTGTCATTCCACCATAGATGGATCCATTCTTCTGCATAACACACAGGAACCATCTATTGCGTCACAATACACCGCATTACAATCCATTCCACAACATTGCTCTTCTATCTGTAGCCTCCCACCACGTTCTATGGCTTTCCATTACAACAGAGAAGGACAATTTCGCTTCCAGACCTCTCAGGAACCTTTGTGGCATCATATTTCAACACATACCCCTCACACACTCACACAGGCACACGCCCAGACCCGCACGTTCACACACTTTCACACAAACACGCACTCTCACACACATGCATGAACACAAATAGACACACAAACACACACACAAAATCTCAGTCTCGCAACAGTCTTGTATACACACTCACAACACCCACTCCTGCCCATTCACACATCTACACTCTCACCCAAACAAATTCACACCACCTCTCACACACACTCACTCCCAGACACATGTACACTCTCACACAAGCATATTGACACACACTCATGGAAAGTCCCTCACACATGTTCCAACTCACACTCACACAATCATACACAAACTCACACACACTGACTCACACTCAAACACACAGTCACTCACAGAGACCCTAACACATAGAGTCACACCCCATTACACACACAGACACACACAGAAACACTCACACTCATGCACCTACATCTCGCACATACACTCACACGCACTGATATACACACAGACATATGCACTCCTGAACTCTGACACTCACATGCCCTTGCACACACACACAAAACACAGATTCACTCACAAATGTTCACACACTCACTAAGAGTCACATACAAATGCAGAATCACGCACAGTCGCACATCTCATGCACACTCGCACATTAACATGTACACTCACAAACTAAAACACACTCACACGCTGTCTTACATACCCAAACACACAGTCACACATACACGCTGAGTAACACTCCAACTTACACAGCTAATCTCTCACAAACACACACACATAACACTAAAACACACCTCCTCATACGATCTCACACAATCACATACGAAACCCTTTCACACTCTGACACTCGCTCGCACAGCACCTTGCTCACCTGCACACACACACCCACTCAGGGTCCCACAAAATCTCATATCCACAAACACACACTCTCACACAGACATACACCTACAACATTCACACATATCCAAAGCACACTTACACGTATGCAGACACAAACGGACCCTCATGCAAACTCACCATCACACACACTCACACACACCAACACACGCTCACAGACTCACACGCAAACACCCTCTCACACACCAACACTCCCACTCACACACAATGTCACAAACCATCACATTTGAGGCATCATATTTCTCCCCATTCCCCTCACACACTCACACTGACACAAACAGAGACACACGCACAAGCGGGAACTCACACTCAGTCGCACAAAAACAAACACATGCACAGGGGCACACAGACAGAAAAGCACCGAATCACTCACAAACAGAATAACACATTCACACGCAATCATGCTGCAGTGTTGTATACACACTCACACTCAATCCCATTCATGGACATACACTCTCACTCATTCATACTCAGACACCCGCTATCACACACACATATGCAAACTCACACATGCACACTTTCACACTCACACCAGTTCCCTCACACGTGTGCACCCTCACACACGCATTCACACACAAAGTCACACACTCACACACACTCAAAGTCTCTCCAATAATTTCGAAAACATTCAGTCAAACACACATACACACTCACACTCACGCACACACTAACACACACTTACACTCACCCTCACTGAAACACACAGGCATATCAACTCTTATACACTAACACACACGTGCACACACACTCTCTCCAACAGGTACATTCAGTCACACATACACATACTCTACCAGAGATACACAGTCGCACCCACTCAGTCCCACTCACCTCTCGCACACACTCCCACAACTGCACACATAAAATCTAAGACTCACATGGACTCCCATTCAAACACAAACACACACTGTCCCTCATACACGCAGACTAACACTCTCACTCACACAAATAGTCTCTCACATTTACACACTCACCTGAAGAGTAAAACTCTCCTCACAATAAATAAAACACAATCACATAAGACCTTATTTCACACTCACACACTGAGACACTGCACCTTGCACACTTACACACTCACACTCAAAGAAACTCACACTATCTCATATTCAGTATCACACCCACTCACACAGACACACACCTCCATAAACACAGACACACCAACTGTCACACACAGACACACACACGAATGCTGACAAAGGCACAGACACAGACGTGCGCACAATATCACACACACAATCACTCACACCAACACACTCACAGACTCACGCACTCACAGACATAATGTCACATACACATACAAAACTACACACAGAGACACACATATTAACAAGCTCACACGCACACATAATTTCAAATGCTGTCACACTCTCACACACATACTTGAACACTGACATAATCACCCTCTTGTAAACATGCTCACATCCTCTCATATAACGACACTCCCGCTCAGCCGCTCACACACCTGCACGCTCACACAGCAACCTCTCTCAAAAAAAATACACACGGTGACAAATGCACACACTCAATCCGAATCAAAAACAGACACGCAAACACACATAGCTGCACACTCACGTGCACATAAATCCATTCGCTTCAAACACACTGAGAAACCGTCTATTGCATCCAATGGCACCCCATTCGACTCCACTCCACAATATTCTACTCCAGTACCCAACAATCCTTCACCTTTTATTGCATTCCATTCCAGGAAAGAAGGCTCCCTTCGTGTCCAAACCACTCAGTTTCCCTCCCCTGCGTCACAGTGCACTCCATTCCACTCCACTTCACAACATTCCACTCCATTCCGCAGCAATCCAACACGTTCTACTGCGTGTCATTCCACCACAGATGGATCCATTCTTCTGCATAACACACAGGAACCATCTATTGCGTCACAATACACCGCATTACAATCCATTCCACAACATTGCTCTTCTATCTGTAGCCTCCCACCACGTTCTATGGCTTTCCATTACAACAGAGAAGGACAATTTCGCTTCCAGACCTCTCAGGAACCTTTGTGGCATCATATTTCAACACATACCCCTCACACACTCACACAGGCACACGCCCAGACCCGCACGTTCACACACTTTCACACAAACACGCACTCTCACACACATGCATGAACACAAATAGACACACAAACACACACACAAAATCTCAGTCTCGCAACAGTCTTGTATACACACTCACAACACCCACTCCTGCCCATTCACACATCTACACTCTCACCCAAACAAATTCACACCACCTCTCACACACACTCACTCCCAGACACATGTACACTCTCACACAAGCATATTGACACACACTCATGGAAAGTCCCTCACACATGTTCCAACTCACACTCACACAATCATACACAAACTCACACACACTGACTCACACTCAAACACACAGTCACTCACAGAGACCCTAACACATAGAGTCACACCCCATTACACACACAGACACACACAGAAACACTCACACTCATGCACCTACATCTCGCACATACACTCACACGCACTGATATACACACAGACATATGCACTCCTGAACTCTGACACTCACATGCCCTTGCACACACACCCAAAACACAGATTCACTCACAAATGTTCACACACTCACTAAGAGTCACATACAAATGCAGAATCACGCACAGTCGCACATCTCATGCACACTCGCACATTAACATGTACACTCACAAACTAAAACACACTCACACGCTGTCTTACATACCCAAACACACAGTCACACATACACGCTGAGTAACACTCCAACTTACACAGCTAATCTCTCACAAACACACACACATAACACTAAAACACACCTCCTCATACGATCTCACACAATCACATACGAAACCCTTTCACACTCTGACACTCGCTCGCACAGCACCTTGCTCACCTGCACACACACACCCACTCAGGGTCCCACAAAATCTCATATCCACAAACACACACTCTCACACAGACATACACCTACAACATTCACACATATCCAAAGCACACTTACACGTATGCAGACACAAACGGACCCTCATGCAAACTCACCATCACACACACTCACACACACCAACACACGCTCACAGACTCACACGCAAACACCCTCTCACACACCAACACTCCCACTCACACACAATGTCACAAACCATCACATTTGAGGCATCATATTTCTCCCCATTCCCCTCACACACTCACACTGACACAAACAGAGACACACGCACAAGCGGGAACTCACACTCAGTCGCACAAAAACAAACACATGCACAGGGGCACACAGACAGAAAAGCACCGAATCACTCACAAACAGAATAACACATTCACACGCAATCATGCTGCAGTGTTGTATACACACTCACACTCAATCCCATTCATGGACATACACTCTCACTCATTCATACTCAGACACCCGCTATCACACACACATATGCAAACTCACACATGCACACTTTCACACTCACACCAGTTCCCTCACACGTGTGCACCCTCACACACGCATTCACACACAAAGTCACACACTCACACACACTCAAAGTCTCTCCAATAATTTCGAAAACATTCAGTCAAACACACATACACACTCACACTCACGCACACACTAACACACACTTACACTCACCCTCACTGAAACACACAGGCATATCAACTCTTATACACTAACACACACGTGCACACACACTCTCTCCAACAGGTACATTCAGTCACACATACACATACTCTACCAGAGATACACAGTCGCACCCACTCAGTCCCACTCACCTCTCGCACACACTCCCACAACTGCACACATAAAATCTAAGACTCACATGGACTCCCATTCAAACACAAACACACACTGTCCCTCATACACGCAGACTAACACTCTCACTCACACAAATAGTCTCTCACATTTACACACTCACCTGAAGAGTAAAACTCTCCTCACAATAAATAAAACACAATCACATAAGACCTTATTTCACACTCACACACTGAGACACTGCACCTTGCACACTTACACACTCACACTCAAAGAAACTCACACTATCTCATATTCAGTATCACACCCACTCACACAGACACACACCTCCATAAACACAGACACACCAACTGTCACACACAGACACACACACGAATGCTGACAAAGGCACAGACACAGACGTGCGCACAATATCACACACACAATCACTCACACCAACACACTCACAGACTCACGCACTCACAGACATAATGTCACATACACATACAAAACTACACACAGAGACACACATATTAACAAGCTCACACGCACACATAATTTCAAATGCTGTCACACTCTCACACACATACTTGAACACTGACATAATCACCCTCTTGTAAACATGCTCACATCCTCTCATATAAAGACACTCCCGCTCAGCCGCTCACACACCTGCACGCTCACACAGCAACCTCTCTCAAAAAAAATACACACTTTGACAAATGCACACACTCAATCCGAATCAAAAATAGACACGCAAACACACATAGCTGCACACTCACGTGCACATAAATCCATTCGCTTCAAACACACTGAGAAACCGTCTATTGCATCCAATGGCACCCCATTCGACTCCACTCCACAATATTCTACTCCAGTACCCAACAATCCTTCACCTTTTATTGCATTCCATTCCAGGAAAGAAGGCTCCCTTCGTGTCCAAACCACTCAGTTTCCCTCCCCTGCGTCACA
The DNA here is from genome assembly GCF_030020395.1 of Manis pentadactyla. NCBI lineage: Eukaryota > Metazoa > Chordata > Mammalia > Pholidota > Manidae > Manis > Manis pentadactyla. The sequence goes on along the minus strand of NW_026644604.1, from coordinate 167,043 downwards.
GTGCACTCCATTCCACTCCACTTCACAACATTCCACTCCATTCCGCAGCAATCCAACACGTTCTACTGCGTGTCATTCCACCATAGATGGATCCATTCTTCTGCATAACACACAGGAACCATCTATTGCGTCACAATACACCGCATTACAATCCATTCCACAACATTGCTCTTCTATCTGTAGCCTCCCACCACGTTCTATGGCTTTCCATTACAACAGAGAAGGACAATTTCGCTTCCAGACCTCTCAGGAACCTTTGTGGCATCATATTTCAACACATACCCCTCACACACTCACACAGGCACACGCCCAGACCCGCACGTTCACACACTTTCACACAAACACGCACTCTCACACACATGCATGAACACAAATAGACCCACAAACACACACACAAAATCTCAGTCTCGCAACAGTCTTGTATACACACTCACAACACCCACTCCTGCCCATTCACACATCTACACTCTCACCCAAACAAATTCACACCACCTCTCACACACACTCACTCCCAGACACATGTACACTCTCACACAAGCATATTGACACACACTCATGGAAAGTCCCTCACACATATTCCAACTCACACTCACACAATCATACACAAACTCACACACACTGACTCACACTCAAACACACAGTCACTCACAGAGACCCTAACACATAGAGTCACACCCCATTACACACACAGACACACACAGAAACACTCACACTCATGCACCTACATCTCGCACATACACTCACACGCACTGATATACACACAGACATATGCACTCCTGAACTCTGACACTCACATGCCCTTGCACACACACCCAAAACACAGATTCACTCACAAATGTTCACACACTCACTAAGAGTCACATACAAATGCAGAATCACGCACAGTCGCACATCTCATGCACACTCGCACATTAACATGTACACTCACAAACTAAAACACACTCACACGCTGTCTTACATACCCAAACACACAGTCACACATACACGCTGAGTAACACTCCAACTTACACAGCTAATCTCTCACAAACACACACACATAACACTAAAACACACCTCCTCATACGATCTCACACAATCACATACGAAACCCTTTCACACTCTGACACTCGCTCGCACAGCACCTTGCTCACCTGCACACACACACCCACTCAGGGTCCCACAAAATCTCATATCCACAAACACACACTCTCACACAGACATACACCTACAACATTCACACATATCCAAAGCACACTTACACGTATGCAGACACAAACGGAACCTCATGCAAACTCACCATCACACACACTCACACACACCAACACACGCTCACAGACTCACACGCAAACACCCTCTCACACACCAACACTCCCACTCACACACAATGTCACAAACCATCACATTTGAGGCATCATATTTCTCCCCATTCCCCTCACACACTCACACTGACACAAACACAGAGACACACGCACAAGCGGGAACTCACACTCAGTCGCACACAAACAAACACATGCACAGGGGCACACAGACAGAAAAGCACCGAATCACTCACAAACAGAATAACACATTCACACGCAATCATGCTGCAGTGTTGTATACACACTCACACTCAATCCCATTCATGGACATACACTCTCACTCATTCATACTCAGACACCCGCTATCACACACACATATGCAAACTCACACATGCACACTTTCACACTCACACCAGTTCCCTCACACGTGTGCACCCTCACACACGCATTCACACACAAAGTCACACACTCACACACACTCAAAGTCTCTCCAATAATTTCGAAAACATTCAGTCAAACACACATACACACTCACACTCACGCACACACTAACACACACTTACACTCACCCTCACTGAAACACACAGGCATATCAACTCTTATACACTAACACACACGTGCACACACACTCTCTCCAACAGGTACATTCAGTCACACATACACATACTCTACCAGAGATACACAGTCGCACCCACTCAGTCCCACTCACCTCTCGCACACACTCCCACAACTGCACACATAAAATCTAAGTCTCACATGGACTCCCATTCAAACACAAACACACACTGTCCCTCATACACGCAGACTAACACTCTCACTCACACAAATAGTCTCTCACATTTACACACTCACCTGAAGAGTAAAACTCTCCTCACAATAAATAAAACACAATCCCATAAGACTTATTTCACACTCACACACTGAGACACTGCACCTTGCACACTTACACACTCACACTCAAAGAAACTCACACTATCTCATATTCAGTATCACACCCACTCACACAGACACACACCTCCATAAACACAGACACACCAACTGTCACACACAGACACAAACACGAATGCTGACAAACGCACAGACACAGACGTGCGCACAATATCACACACACAATCACTCACACCAACACACTCACAGACTCACGCACTCACAGACATAATGTCACATACACATACAAAACTACACACAGAGACACACATATTAACAAGCTCACACGCACACATAATTTCAAATGCTGTCACACTCTCACACACATACTTGAACACTGACATAATCACCCTCTTGTAAACATGCTCACACCCTCTCATATAAAGACACTCCCGCTCAGCCGCTCACACACCTGCACGCTCACACAGCAACCTCTCTCAAAAAAAATACACACGGTGACAAATGCACACACTCAATCCTAATCAAAAACAGACACGCAAACACACATAGCTGCACACTCACGTGCACATAAATCCATTCGCTTCAAACACACTGAGAAACCGTCTATTGCATCCAATGGCACCCCATTCGACTCCACTCCACAATATTCTACTCCAGTACCCAACAATCCTTCACCTTTTATTGCATTCCATTCCAGGAAAGAAGGCTCCCTTCGTGTCCAAACCACTCAGTTTCCCTCCCCTGCGTCACAGTGCACTCCATTCCACTCCACTTCACAACATTCCACTCCATTCCGCAGCAATCCAACACGTTCTACTGCGTGTCATTCCACCACAGATGGATCCATTCTTCTGCATAACACACAGGAACCATCTATTGCGTCACAATACACCGCATTACAATCCATTCCACAACATTGCTCTTCTATCTGTAGCCTCCCACCACGTTCTATGGCTTTCCATTACAACAGAGAAGGACAATTTCGCTTCCAGACCTCTCAGGAACCTTTGTGGCATCATATTTCAACACATACCCCTCACACACTCACACAGGCACACGCCCAGACCCGCACGTTCACACACTTTCACACAAACACGCACTCTCACACACATGCATGAACACAAATAGACACACAAACACACACACAAAATCTCAGTCTCGCAACAGTCTTGTATACACACTCACAACACCCACTCCTGCCCATTCACACATCTACACTCTCACCCAAACAAATTCACACCACCTCTCACACACACTCACTCCCAGACACATGTACACTCTCACACAAGCATATTGACACACACTCATGGAAAGTCCCTCACACATGTTCCAACTCACACTCACACAATCATACACAAACTCACACACACTGACTCACACTCAAACACACAGTCACTCACAGAGACCCTAACACATAGAGTCACACCCCATTACACACACAGACACACACAGAAACACTCACACTCATGCACCTACATCTCGCACATACACTCACACGCACTGATATACACACAGACATATGCACTCCTGAACTCTGACACTCACATGCCCTTGCACACACACCCAAAACACAGATTCACTCACAAATGTTCACACACTCACTAAGAGTCACATACAAATGCAGAATCACGCACAGTCGCACATCTCATGCACACTCGCACATTAACATGTACACTCACAAACTAAAACACACTCACACGCTGTCTTACATACCCAAACACACAGTCACACATACACGCTGAGTAACACTCCAACTTACACAGCTAATCTCTCACAAACACACACACATAACACTAAAACACACCTCCTCATACGATCTCACACAATCACATACGAAACCCTTTCACACTCTGACACTCGCTCGCACAGCACCTTGCTCACCTGCACACACACACCCACTCAGGGTCCCACAAAATCTCATATCCACAAACACACACTCTCACACAGACATACACCTACAACATTCACACATATCCAAAGCACACTTACACGTATGCAGACACAAACGGACCCTCATGCAAACTCACCATCACACACACTCACACACACCAACACACGCTCACAGACTCACACGCAAACACCCTCTCACACACCAACACTCCCACTCACACACAATGTCACAAACCATCACATTTGAGGCATCATATTTCTCCCCATTCCCCTCACACACTCACACTGACACAAACAGAGACACACGCACAAGCGGGAACTCACACTCAGTCGCACAAAAACAAACACATGCACAGGGGCACACAGACAGAAAAGCACCGAATCACTCACAAACAGAATAACACATTCACACGCAATCATGCTGCAGTGTTGTATACACACTCACACTCAATCCCATTCATGGACATACACTCTCACTCATTCATACTCAGACACCCGCTATCACACACACATATGCAAACTCACACATGCACACTTTCACACTCACACCAGTTCCCTCACACGTGTGCACCCTCACACACGCATTCACACACAAAGTCACACACTCACACACACTCAAAGTCTCTCCAATAATTTCGAAAACATTCAGTCAAACACACATACACACTCACACTCACGCACACACTAACACACACTTACACTCACCCTCACTGAAACACACAGGCATATCAACTCTTATACACTAACACACACGTGCACACACACTCTCTCCAACAGGTACATTCAGTCACACATACACATACTCTACCAGAGATACACAGTCGCACCCACTCAGTCCCACTCACCTCTCGCACACACTCCCACAACTGCACACATAAAATCTAAGACTCACATGGACTCCCATTCAAACACAAACACACACTGTCCCTCATACACGCAGACTAACACTCTCACTCACACAAATAGTCTCTCACATTTACACACTCACCTGAAGAGTAAAACTCTCCTCACAATAAATAAAACACAATCACATAAGACCTTATTTCACACTCACACACTGAGACACTGCACCTTGCACACTTACACACTCACACTCAAAGAAACTCACACTATCTCATATTCAGTATCACACCCACTCACACAGACACACACCTCCATAAACACAGACACACCAACTGTCACACACAGACACACACACGAATGCTGACAAAGGCACAGACACAGACGTGCGCACAATATCACACACACAATCACTCACACCAACACACTCACAGACTCACGCACTCACAGACATAATGTCACATACACATACAAAACTACACACAGAGACACACATATTAACAAGCTCACACGCACACATAATTTCAAATGCTGTCACACTCTCACACACATACTTGAACACTGACATAATCACCCTCTTGTAAACATGCTCACATCCTCTCATATAAAGACACTCCCGCTCAGCCGCTCACACACCTGCACGCTCACACAGCAACCTCTCTCAAAAAAAATACACACTTTGACAAATGCACACACTCAATCCGAATCAAAAATAGACACGCAAACACACATAGCTGCACACTCACGTGCACATAAATCCATTCGCTTCAAACACACTGAGAAACCGTCTATTGCATCCAATGGCACCCCATTCGACTCCACTCCACAATATTCTACTCCAGTACCCAACAATCCTTCACCTTTTATTGCATTCCATTCCAGGAAAGAAGGCTCCCTTCGTGTCCAAACCACTCAGTTTCCCTCCCCTGCGTCACAGTGCACTCCATTCCACTCCACTTCACAACATTCCACTCCATTCCGCAGCAATCCAACACGTTCTACTGCGTGTCATTCCACCATAGATGGATCCATTCTTCTGCATAACACACAGGAACCATCTATTGCGTCACAATACACCGCATTACAATCCATTCCACAACATTGCTCTTCTATCTGTAGCCTCCCACCACGTTCTATGGCTTTCCATTACAACAGAGAAGGACAATTTCGCTTCCAGACCTCTCAGGAACCTTTGTGGCATCATATTTCAACACATACCCCTCACACACTCACACAGGCACACGCCCAGACCCGCACGTTCACACACTTTCACACAAACACGCACTCTCACACACATGCATGAACACAAATAGACCCACAAACACACACACAAAATCTCAGTCTCGCAACAGTCTTGTATACACACTCACAACACCCACTCCTGCCCATTCACACATCTACACTCTCACCCAAACAAATTCACACCACCTCTCACACACACTCACTCCCAGACACATGTACACTCTCACACAAGCATATTGACACACACTCATGGAAAGTCCCTCACACATATTCCAACTCACACTCACACAATCATACACAAACTCACACACACTGACTCACACTCAAACACACAGTCACTCACAGAGACCCTAACACATAGAGTCACACCCCATTACACACACAGACACACACAGAAACACTCACACTCATGCACCTACATCTCGCACATACACTCACACGCACTGATATACACACAGACATATGCACTCCTGAACTCTGACACTCACATGCCCTTGCACACACACCCAAAACACAGATTCACTCACAAATGTTCACACACTCACTAAGAGTCACATACAAATGCAGAATCACGCACAGTCGCACATCTCATGCACACTCGCACATTAACATGTACACTCACAAACTAAAACACACTCACACGCTGTCTTACATACCCAAACACACAGTCACACATACACGCTGAGTAACACTCCAACTTACACAGCTAATCTCTCACAAACACACACACATAACACTAAAACACACCTCCTCATACGATCTCACACAATCACATACGAAACCCTTTCACACTCTGACACTCGCTCGCACAGCACCTTGCTCACCTGCACACACACACCCACTCAGGGTCCCACAAAATCTCATATCCACAAACACACACTCTCACACAGACATACACCTACAACATTCACACATATCCAAAGCACACTTACACGTATGCAGACACAAACGGAACCTCATGCAAACTCACCATCACACACACTCACACACACCAACACACGCTCACAGACTCACACGCAAACACCCTCTCACACACCAACACTCCCACTCACACACAATGTCACAAACCATCACATTTGAGGCATCATATTTCTCCCCATTCCCCTCACACACTCACACTGACACAAACACAGAGACACACGCACAAGCGGGAACTCACACTCAGTCGCACACAAACAAACACATGCACAGGGGCACACAGACAGAAAAGCACCGAATCACTCACAAACAGAATAACACATTCACACGCAATCATGCTGCAGTGTTGTATACACACTCACACTCAATCCCATTCATGGACATACACTCTCACTCATTCATACTCAGACACCCGCTATCACACACACATATGCAAACTCACACATGCACACTTTCACACTCACACCAGTTCCCTCACACGTGTGCACCCTCACACACGCATTCACACACAAAGTCACACACTCACACACACTCAAAGTCTCTCCAATAATTTCGAAAACATTCAGTCAAACACACATACACACTCACACTCACGCACACACTAACACACACTTACACTCACCCTCACTGAAACACACAGGCATATCAACTCTTATACACTAACACACACGTGCACACACACTCTCTCCAACAGGTACATTCAGTCACACATACACATACTCTACCAGAGATACACAGTCGCACCCACTCAGTCCCACTCACCTCTCGCACACACTCCCACAACTGCACACATAAAATCTAAGTCTCACATGGACTCCCATTCAAACACAAACACACACTGTCCCTCATACACGCAGACTAACACTCTCACTCACACAAATAGTCTCTCACATTTACACACTCACCTGAAGAGTAAAACTCTCCTCACAATAAATAAAACACAATCCCATAAGACTTATTTCACACTCACACACTGAGACACTGCACCTTGCACACTTACACACTCACACTCAAAGAAACTCACACTATCTCATATTCAGTATCACACCCACTCACACAGACACACACCTCCATAAACACAGACACACCAACTGTCACACACAGACACAAACACGAATGCTGACAAACGCACAGACACAGACGTGCGCACAATATCACACACACAATCACTCACACCAACACACTCACAGACTCACGCACTCACAGACATAATGTCACATACACATACAAAACTACACACAGAGACACACATATTAACAAGCTCACACGCACACATAATTTCAAATGCTGTCACACTCTCACACACATACTTGAACACTGACATAATCACCCTCTTGTAAACATGCTCACACCCTCTCATATAAAGACACTCCCGCTCAGCCGCTCACACACCTGCACGCTCACACAGCAACCTCTCTCAAAAAAAATACACACGGTGACAAATGCACACACTCAATCCTAATCAAAAACAGACACGCAAACACACATAGCTGCACACTCACGTGCACATAAATCCATTCGCTTCAAACACACTGAGAAACCGTCTATTGCATCCAATGGCACCCCATTCGACTCCACTCCACAATATTCTACTCCAGTACCCAACAATCCTTCACCTTTTATTGCATTCCATTCCAGGAAAGAAGGCTCCCTTCGTGTCCAAACCACTCAGTTTCCCTCCCCTGCGTCACAGTGCACTCCATTCCACTCCACTTCACAACATTCCACTCCATTCCGCAGCAATCCAACACGTTCTACTGCGTGTCATTCCACCATAGATGGATCCATTCTTCTGCATAACACACAGGAACCATCTATTGCGTCACAATACACCGCATTACAATCCATTCCACAACATTGCTCTTCTATCTGTAGCCTCCCACCACGTTCTATGGCTTTCCATTACAACAGAGAAGGACAATTTCGCTTCCAGACCTCTCAGGAACCTTTGTGGCATCATATTTCAACACATACCCCTCACACACTCACACAGGCACACGCCCAGACCCGCACGTTCACACACTTTCACACAAACACGCACTCTCACACACATGCATGAACACAAATAGACCCACAAACACACACACAAAATCTCAGTCTCGCAACAGTCTTGTATACACACTCACAACACCCACTCCTGCCCATTCACACATCTACACTCTCACCCAAACAAATTCACACCACCTCTCACACACACTCACTCCCAGACACATGTACACTCTCACACAAGCATATTGACACACACTCATGGAAAGTCCCTCACACATATTCCAACTCACACTCACACAATCATACACAAACTCACACACACTGACTCACACTCAAACACACAGTCACTCACAGAGACCCTAACACATAGAGTCACACCCCATTACACACACAGACACACACAGAAACACTCACACTCATGCACCTACATCTCGCACATACACTCACACGCACTGATATACACACAGACATATGCACTCCTGAACTCTGACACTCACATGCCCTTGCACACACACCCAAAACACAGATTCACTCACAAATGTTCACACACTCACTAAGAGTCACATACAAATGCAGAATCACGCACAGTCGCACATCTCATGCACACTCGCACATTAACATGTACACTCACAAACTAAAACACACTCACACGCTGTCTTACATACCCAAACACACAGTCACACATACACGCTGAGTAACACTCCAACTTACACAGCTAATCTCTCACAAACACACACACATAACACTAAAACACACCTCCTCATACGATCTCACACAATCACATACGAAACCCTTTCACACTCTGACACTCGCTCGCACAGCACCTTGCTCACCTGCACACACACACCCACTCAGGGTCCCACAAAATCTCATATCCACAAACACACACTCTCACACAGACATACACCTACAACATTCACACATATCCAAAGCACACTTACACGTATGCAGACACAAACGGAACCTCATGCAAACTCACCATCACACACACTCACACACACCAACACACGCTCACAGACTCACACGCAAACACCCTCTCACACACCAACACTCCCACTCACACACAATGTCACAAACCATCACATTTGAGGCATCATATTTCTCCCCATTCCCCTCACACACTCACACTGACACAAACACAGAGACACACGCACAAGCGGGAACTCACACTCAGTCGCACACAAACAAACACATGCACAGGGGCACACAGACAGAAAAGCACCGAATCACTCACAAACAGAATAACACATTCACACGCAATCATGCTGCAGTGTTGTATACACACTCACACTCAATCCCATTCATGGACATACACTCTCACTCATTCATACTCAGACACCCGCTATCACACACACATATGCAAACTCACACATGCACACTTTCACACTCACACCAGTTCCCTCACACGTGTGCACCCTCACACACGCATTCACACACAAAGTCACACACTCACACACACTCAAAGTCTCTCCAATAATTTCGAAAACATTCAGTCAAACACACATACACACTCACACTCACGCACACACTAACACACACTTACACTCACCCTCACTGAAACACACAGGCATATCAACTCTTATACACTAACACACACGTGCACACACACTCTCTCCAACAGGTACATTCAGTCACACATACACATACTCTACCAGAGATACACAGTCGCACCCACTCAGTCCCACTCACCTCTCGCACACACTCCCACAACTGCACACATAAAATCTAAGTCTCACATGGACTCCCATTCAAACACAAACACACACTGTCCCTCATACACGCAGACTAACACTCTCACTCACACAAATAGTCTCTCACATTTACACACTCACCTGAAGAGTAAAACTCTCCTCACAATAAATAAAACACAATCCCATAAGACTTATTTCACACTCACACACTGAGACACTGCACCTTGCACACTTACACACTCACACTCAAAGAAACTCACACTATCTCATATTCAGTATCACACCCACTCACACAGACACACACCTCCATAAACACAGACACACCAACTGTCACACACAGACACAAACACGAATGCTGACAAACGCACAGACACAGACGTGCGCACAATATCACACACACAATCACTCACACCAACACACTCACAGACTCACGCACTCACAGACATAATGTCACATACACATACAAAACTACACACAGAGACACACATATTAACAAGCTCACACGCACACATAATTTCAAATGCTGTCACACTCTCACACACATACTTGAACACTGACATAATCACCCTCTTGTAAACATGCTCACACCCTCTCATATAAAGACACTCCCGCTCAGCCGCTCACACACCTGCACGCTCACACAGCAACCTCTCTCAAAAAAAATACACACGGTGACAAATGCACACACTCAATCCTAATCAAAAACAGACACGCAAACACACATAGCTGCACACTCACGTGCACATAAATCCATTCGCTTCAAACACACTGAGAAACCGTCTATTGCATCCAATGGCACCCCATTCGACTCCACTCCACAATATTCTACTCCAGTACCCAACAATCCTTCACCTTTTATTGCATTCCATTCCAGGAAAGAAGGCTCCCTTCGTGTCCAAACCACTCAGTTTCCCTCCCCTGCGTCACAGTGCACTCCATTCCACTCCACTTCACAACATTCCACTCCATTCCGCAGCAATCCAACACGTTCTACTGCGTGTCATTCCACCATAGATGGATCCATTCTTCTGCATAACACACAGGAACCATCTATTGCGTCACAATACACCGCATTACAATCCATTCCACAACATTGCTCTTCTATCTGTAGCCTCCCACCACGTTCTATGGCTTTCCATTACAACAGAGAAGGACAATTTCGCTTCCAGACCTCTCAGGAACCTTTGTGGCATCATATTTCAACACATACCCCTCACACACTCACACAGGCACACGCCCAGACCCGCACGTTCACACACTTTCACACAAACACGCACTTTCACACACATGCATGAACACAAATAGACACACAAACACACACACAAAATCTCAGTCTCGCAACAGTCTTGTATACACACTCACAACACCCACTCCTGCCCATTCACACATCTACACTCTCACCCAAACAAATTCACACCACCTCTCACACACACTCACTCCCAGACACATGTACACTCTCACACAAGCATATTGACACACACTCATGGAAAGTCCCTCACACATGTTCAAACTCACACTCACACAATCATACACAAACTCACACACACTGACTCACACTCAAACACACAGTCACTCACAGAGACCCTAACACATAGAGTCACACCCCATTACACACACAGACACACACAGAAACACTCACACTCATGCACCTACATCTCGCACATACACTCACACGCACTGATATACACACAGACATATGCACTCCTGAACTCTGACACTCACATGCCCTTGCACACACACCCAAAACACAGATTCACTCACAAATGTTCACACACTCACTAAGAGTCACATACAAATGCAGAATCACGCACAGTCGCACATCTCATGCACACTCGCACATTAACATGTACACTCACAAACTAAAACACACTCACACGCTGTCTTACATACCCAAACACACAGTCACACATACACGCTGAGTAACACTCCAACTTACACAGCTAATCTCTCACAAACACACACACATAACACTAAAACACACCTCCTCATACGATCTCACACAATCACATACGAAACCCTTTCACACTCTGACACTCGCTCGCACAGCACCTTGCTCACCTGCACACACACACCCACTCAGGGTCCCACAAAATCTCATATCCACAAACACACACTCTCACACAGACATACACCTACAACATTCACACATATCCAAAGCACACTTACACGTATGCAGACACAAACGGACCCTCATGCAAACTCACCATCACACACACTCACACACACCAACACACGCTCACAGACTCACACGCAAACACCCTCTCACACACCAACACTCCCACTCACACACAATGTCACAAACCATCACATTTGAGGCATCATATTTCTCCCCATTCCCCTCACACACTCACACTGACACAAACAGAGACACACGCACAAGCGGGAACTCACACTCAGTCGCACAAAAACAAACACATGCACAGGGGCACACAGACAGAAAAGCACCGAATCACTCACAAACAGAATAACACATTCACACGCAATCATGCTGCAGTGTTGTATACACACTCACACTCAATCCCATTCATGGACATACACTCTCACTCATTCATACTCAGACACCCGCTATCACACACACATATGCAAACTCACACATGCACACTTTCACACTCACACCAGTTCCCTCACACGTGTGCACCCTCACACACGCATTCACACACAAAGTCACACACTCACACACACTCAAAGTCTCTCCAATAATTTCGAAAACATTCAGTCAAACACACATACACACTCACACTCACGCACACACTAACACACACTTACACTCACCCTCACTGAAACACACAGGCATATCAACTCTTATACACTAACACACACGTGCACACACACTCTCTCCAACAGGTACATTCAGTCACACATACACATACTCTACCAGAGATACACAGTCGCACCCACTCAGTCCCACTCACCTCTCGCACACACTCCCACAACTGCACACATAAAATCTAAGACTCACATGGACTCCCATTCAAACACAAACACACACTGTCCCTCATACACGCAGACTAACACTCTCACTCACACAAATAGTCTCTCACATTTACACACTCACCTGAAGAGTAAAACTCTCCTCACAATAAATAAAACACAATCACATAAGACCTTATTTCACACTCACACACTGAGACACTGCACCTTGCACACTTACACACTCACACTCAAAGAAACTCACACTATCTCATATTCAGTATCACACCCACTCACACAGACACACACCTCCATAAACACAGACACACCAACTGTCACACACAGACACACACACGAATGCTGACAAAGGCACAGACACAGACGTGCGCACAATATCACACACACAATCACTCACACCAACACACTCACAGACTCACGCACTCACAGACATAATGTCACATACACATACAAAACTACACACAGAGACACACATATTAACAAGCTCACACGCACACATAATTTCAAATGCTGTCACACTCTCACACACATACTTGAACACTGACATAATCACCCTCTTGTAAACATGCTCACATCCTCTCATATAACGACACTCCCGCTCAGCCGCTCACACACCTGCACGCTCACACAGCAACCTCTCTCAAAAAAAATACACACGGTGACAAATGCACACACTCAATCCGAATCAAAAACAGACACGCAAACACACATAGCTGCACACTCACGTGCACATAAATCCATTCGCTTCAAACACACTGAGAAACCGTCTATTGCATCCAATGGCACCCCATTCGACTCCACTCCACAATATTCTACTCCAGTACCCAACAATCCTTCACCTTTTATTGCATTCCATTCCAGGAAAGAAGGCTCCCTTCGTGTCCAAACCACTCAGTTTCCCTCCCCTGCGTCACAGTGCACTCCATTCCACTCCACTTCACAACATTCCACTCCATTCCGCAGCAATCCAACACGTTCTACTGCGTGTCATTCCACCACAGATGGATCCATTCTTCTGCATAACACACAGGAACCATCTATTGCGTCACAATACACCGCATTACAATCCATTCCACAACATTGCTCTTCTATCTGTAGCCTCCCACCACGTTCTATGGCTTTCCATTACAACAGAGAAGGACAATTTCGCTTCCAGACCTCTCAGGAACCTTTGTGGCATCATATTTCAACACATACCCCTCACACACTCACACAGGCACACGCCCAGACCCGCACGTTCACACACTTTCACACAAACACGCACTCTCACACACATGCATGAACACAAATAGACACACAAACACACACACAAAATCTCAGTCTCGCAACAGTCTTGTATACACACTCACAACACCCACTCCTGCCCATTCACACATCTACACTCTCACCCAAACAAATTCACACCACCTCTCACACACACTCACTCCCAGACACATGTACACTCTCACACAAGCATATTGACACACACTCATGGAAAGTCCCTCACACATGTTCCAACTCACACTCACACAATCATACACAAACTCACACACACTGACTCACACTCAAACACACAGTCACTCACAGAGACCCTAACACATAGAGTCACACCCCATTACACACACAGACACACACAGAAACACTCACACTCATGCACCTACATCTCGCACATACACTCACACGCACTGATATACACACAGACATATGCACTCCTGAACTCTGACACTCACATGCCCTTGCACACACACCCAAAACACAGATTCACTCACAAATGTTCACACACTCACTAAGAGTCACATACAAATGCAGAATCACGCACAGTCGCACATCTCATGCACACTCGCACATTAACATGTACACTCACAAACTAAAACACACTCACACGCTGTCTTACATACCCAAACACACAGTCACACATACACGCTGAGTAACACTCCAACTTACACAGCTAATCTCTCACAAACACACACACATAACACTAAAACACACCTCCTCATACGATCTCACACAATCACATACGAAACCCTTTCACACTCTGACACTCGCTCGCACAGCACCTTGCTCACCTGCACACACACACCCACTCAGGGTCCCACAAAATCTCATATCCACAAACACACACTCTCACACAGACATACACCTACAACATTCACACATATCCAAAGCACACTTACACGTATGCAGACACAAACGGACCCTCATGCAAACTCACCATCACACACACTCACACACACCAACACACGCTCACAGACTCACACGCAAACACCCTCTCACACACCAACACTCCCACTCACACACAATGTCACAAACCATCACATTTGAGGCATCATATTTCTCCCCATTCCCCTCACACACTCACACTGACACAAACAGAGACACACGCACAAGCGGGAACTCACACTCAGTCGCACAAAAACAAACACATGCACAGGGGCACACAGACAGAAAAGCACCGAATCACTCACAAACAGAATAACACATTCACACGCAATCATGCTGCAGTGTTGTATACACACTCACACTCAATCCCATTCATGGACATACACTCTCACTCATTCATACTCAGACACCCGCTATCACACACACATATGCAAACTCACACATGCACACTTTCACACTCACACCAGTTCCCTCACACGTGTGCACCCTCACACACGCATTCACACACAAAGTCACACACTCACACACACTCAAAGTCTCTCCAATAATTTCGAAAACATTCAAACACACATACACACTCACACTCACGCACACACTAACACACACTTACACTCACCCTCACTGAAACACACAGGCATATCAACTCTTATACACTAACACACACGTGCACACACACTCTCTCCAACAGGTACATTCAGTCACACATACACATACTCTACCAGAGATACACAGTCGCACCCACTCAGTCCCACTCACCTCTCGCACACACTCCCACAACTGCACACATAAAATCTAAGACTCACATGGACTCCCATTCAAACACAAACACACACTGTCCCTCATACACGCAGACTAACACTCTCACTCACACAAATAGTCTCTCACATTTACACACTCACCTGAAGAGTAAAACTCTCCTCACAATAAATAAAACACAATCACATAAGACCTTATTTCACACTCACACACTGAGACACTGCACCTTGCACACTTACACACTCACACTCAAAGAAACTCACACTATCTCATATTCAGTATCACACCCACTCACACAGACACACACCTCCATAAACACAGACACACCAACTGTCACACACAGACACACACACGAATGCTGACAAAGGCACAGACACAGACGTGCGCACAATATCACACACACAATCACTCACACCAACACACTCACAGACTCACGCACTCACAGACATAATGTCACATACACATACAAAACTACACACAGAGACACACATATTAACAAGCTCACACGCACACATAATTTCAAATGCTGTCACACTCTCACACACATACTTGAACACTGACATAATCACCCTCTTGTAAACATGCTCACATCCTCTCATATAACGACACTCCCGCTCAGCAGCTCACACACCTGCACGCTCACACAGCAACCTCTCTCAAAAAAAATACACACGGTGACAAATGCACACACTCAATCCGAATCAAAAATAGACACGCAAACACACATAGCTGCACACTCACGTGCACATAAATCCATTCGCTTCAAACACACTGAGAAACCGTCTATTGCATCCAATGGCACCCCATTCGACTCCACTCCACAATATTCTACTCCAGTACCCAACAATCCTTCACCTTTTATTGCATTCCATTCCAGGAAAGAAGGCTCCCTTCGTGTCCAAACCACTCAGTTTCCCTCCCCTGCGTCACAGTGCACTCCATTCCACTCCACTTCACAACATTCCACTCCATTCCGCAGCAATCCAACACGTTCTACTGCGTGTCATTCCACCATAGATGGATCCATTCTTCTGCATAACACACAGGAACCATCTATTGCGTCACAATACACCGCATTACAATCCATTCCACAACATTGCTCTTCTATCTGTAGCCTCCCACCACGTTCTATGGCTTTCCATTACAACAGAGAAGGACAATTTCGCTTCCAGACCTCACAGGAACCTTTGTGGCATCATATTTCAACACATACCCCTCACACACTCACACAGGCACACGCCCAGACCCGCACGTTCACACACTTTCACACAAACACGCACTCTCACACACATGCATGAACACAAATAGACACACAAACACACACACAAAATCTCAGTCTCGCAACAGTCTTGTATACACACTCACAACACCCACTCCTGCCCATTCACACATCTACACTCTCACCCAAACAAATTCACACCACCTCTCACACACACTCACTCCCAGACACATGTACACTCTCACACAAGCATATTGACACACACTCATGGAAAGTCCCTCACACATGTTCCAACTCACACTCACACAATCATACACAAACTCACACACACTGACTCACACTCAAACACACAGTCACTCACAGAGACCCTAACACATAGAGTCACACCCCATTACACACACAGACACACACAGAAACACTCACACTCATGCACCTACATCTCGCACATACACTCACACGCACTGATATACACACAGACATATGCACTCCTGAACTCTGACACTCACATGCCCTTGCACACACACCCAAAACACAGATTCACTCACAAATGTTCACACACTCACTAAGAGTCACATACAAATGCAGAATCACGCACAGTCGCACATCTCATGCACACTCGCACATTAACATGTACACTCACAAACTAAAACACACTCACACGCTGTCTTACATACCCAAACACACAGTCACACATACACGCTGAGTAACACTCCAACTTACACAGCTAATCTCTCACAAACACACACACATAACACTAAAACACACCTCCTCATACGATCTCACACAATCACATACGAAACCCTTTCACACTCTGACACTCGCTCGCACAGCACCTTGCTCACCTGCACACACACACCCACTCAGGGTCCCACAAAATCTCATATCCACAAACACACACTCTCACACAGACATACACCTACATCATTCACACATATCCAAAGCACACTTACACGTATGCAGACACAAACGGACCCTCATGCAAACTCACCATCACACACACTCACACACACCAACACACGCTCACAGACTCACACGCAAACACCCTCTCACACACCAACACTCCCACTCACACTCAATGTCACAAACCATCACATTTGAGGCATCATATTTCTCCCCATTCCCCTCACACACTCACACTGACACAAACAGAGACACACGCACAAGCGGGAACTCACACTCAGTCGCACAAAAACAAACACATGCACAGGGGCACACAGACAGAAAAGCACCGAATCACTCACAAACAGAATAACACATTCACACGCAATCATGCTGCAGTGTTGTATACACACTCACACTCAATCCCATTCATGGACATACACTCTCACTCATTCATACTCAGACACCCGCTATCACACACACATATGCAAACTCACACATGCACACTTTCACACTCACACCAGTTCCCTCACACGTGTGCACCCTCACACACGCATTCACACACAAAGTCACACACTCACACACACTCAAAGTCTCTCCAATAATTTCGAAAACATTCAGTCAAACACACATACACACTCACACTCACGCACACACTAACACACACTTACACTCACCCTCACTGAAACACACAGGCATATCAACTCTTATACACTAACACACACGTGCACACACACTCTCTCCAACAGGTACTTTCAGTCACACATACACATACTCTAGCAGAGATACACAGTCGCACCCACTCAGTCCCACTCACCTCTCGCACACACTCCCACAACTGCACACATAAAATCTAAGACTCACATGGACTCCCATTCAAACACAAACACACACTGTCCCTCATACACGCAGACTAACACTCTCACTCACACAAATAGTCTCTCACATTTACACACTCACCTGAAGAGTAAAACTCTCCTCACAATAAATAAAACACAATCACATAAGACCTTATTTCACACTCACACACTGAGACACTGCACCTTGCACACTTACACACTCACACTCAAAGAAACTCACACTATCTCATATTCAGTATCACACCCACTCACACAGACACACACCTCCATAAACACAGACACACCAACTGTCACACACAGACACACACACGAATGCTGACAAACGCACAGACACAGACGTGCGCACAATATCACACACACAATCACTCACACCAACACACTCACAGACTCACGCACTCACAGACATAATGTCACATACACATACAAAACTACACACAGAGACACACATATTAACAAGCTCACACGCACACATAATTTCAAATGCTGTCACACTCTCACACACATACTTGAACACTGACATAATCACCCTCTTGTAAACATGCTCACATCCTCTCATATAACGACACTCCCGCTCAGCCGCTCACACACCTGCACGCTCACACAGCAACCTCTCTCAAAAAAAATACACACGGTGACAAATGCACACACTCAATCCGAATCAAAAATAGACACGCAAACACACATAGCTGCACACTCACGTGCACATAAATCCATTCGCTTCAAACACACTGAGAAACCGTCTATTGCATCCAATGGCACCCCATTCGACTCCACTCCACAATATTCTACTCCAGTACCCAACAATCCTTCACCTTTTATTGCATTCCATTCCAGGAAAGAAGGCTCCCTTCGTGTCCAAACCACTCAGTTTCCCTCCCCTGCGTCACAGTGCACTCCATTCCACTCCACTTCACAACATTCCACTCCATTCCGCAGCAATCCAACACGTTCTACTGCGTGTCATTCCACCATAGATGGATCCATTCTTCTGCATAACACACAGGAACCATCTATTGCGTCACAATACACCGCATTACAATCCATTCCACAACATTGCTCTTCTATCTGTAGCCTCCCACCACGTTCTATGGCTTTCCATTACAACAGAGAAGGACAATTTCGCTTCCAGACCTCTCAGGAACCTTTGTGGCATCATATTTCAACACATACCCCTCACACACTCACACAGGCACACGCCCAGACCCGCACGTTCACACACTTTCACACAAACACGCACTCTCACACACATGCATGAACACAAATAGACACACAAACACACACACAAAATCTCAGTCTCGCTACAGTCTTGTATACACACTCACAACACCCACTCCTGCCCATTCACACATCTACACTCTCACCCAAACAAATTCACACCACCTCTCACACACACTCACTCCCAGACACATGTACACTCTCACACAAGCATATTGACACACACTCATGGAAAGTCCCTCACACATGTTCCAACTCACACTCACACAATCATACACAAACTCACACACACTGACTCACACTCAAACACACAGTCACTCACAGAGACCCTAACACATAGAGTCACACCCCATTACACACACAGACACACACAGAAACACTCACACTCATGCACCTACATCTCGCACATACACTCACACGCACTGATATACACACAGACATATGCACTCCTGAACTCTGACACTCACATGCCCTTGCACACACACCCAAAACACAGATTCACTCACAAATGTTCACACACTCACTAAGAGTCACATACAAATGCAGAATCACGCACAGTCGCACATCTCATGCACACTCGCACATTAACATGTACACTCACAAACTAAAACACACTCACACGCTGTCTTACATACCCAAACACACAGTCACACATACACGCTGAGTAACACTCCAACTTACACAGCTAATCTCTCACAAACACACACACATAACACTAAAACACACCTCCTCATACGATCTCACACAATCACATACGAAACCCTTTCACACTCTGACACTCGCTCGCACAGCACCTTGCTCACCTGCACACACACACCCACTCAGGGTCCCACAAAATCTCATATCCACAAACACACACTCTCACACAGACATACACCTACAACATTCACACATATCCAAAGCACACTTACACGTATGCAGACACAAACGGACCCTCATGCAAACTCACCATCACACACACTCACACACACCAACACACGCTCACAGACTCACACGCAAACACCCTCTCACACACCAACACTCCCACTCACACACAATGTCACAAACCATCACATTTGAGGCATCATATTTCTCCCCATTCCCCTCACACACTCACACTGACACAAACAGAGACACACGCTCAAGCGGGAACTCACACTCAGTCGCACAAAAACAAACACATGCACAGGGGCACACAGACAGAAAAGCACCGAATCACTCACAAACAGAATAACACATTCACACGCAATCATGCTGCAGTGTTGTATACACACTCACACTCAATCCCATTCATGGACATACACTCTCACTCATTCATACTCAGACACCCGCTATCACACACACATATGCAAACTCACACATGCACACTTTCACACTCACACCAGTTCCCTCACACGTGTGCACCCTCACACACGCATTCACACACAAAGTCACACACTCACACACACTCAAAGTCTCTCCAATAATTTCGAAAACATTCAGTCAAACACACATACACACTCACACTCACGCACACACTAACACACACTTACACTCACCCTCACTGAAACACACAGGCATATCAACTCTTATACACTAACACACACGTGCACACACACTCTCTCCAACAGGTACATTCAGTCACACATACACATACTCTACCAGAGATACACAGTCGCACCCACTCAGTCCCACTCACCTCTCGCACACACTCCCACAACTGCACACATAAAATCTAAGACTCACATGGACTCCCATTCAAACACAAACACACACTGTCCCTCATACACGCAGACTAACACTCTCACTCACACAAATAGTCTCTCACATTTACACACTCACCTGAAGAGTAAAACTCTCCTCACAATAAATAAAACACAATCACATAAGACCTTATTTCACACTCACACACTGAGACACTGCACCTTGCACACTTACACACTCACACTCAAAGAAACTCACACTATCTCATATTCAGTATCACACCCACTCACACAGACACACACCTCCATAAACACAGACACACCAACTGTCACACACAGACACACACACGAATGCTGACAAAGGCACAGACACAGACGTGCGCACAATATCACACACACAATCACTCACACCAACACACTCACAGACTCACGCACTCACAGACATAATGTCACATACACATACAAAACTACACACAGAGACACACATATTAACAAGCTCACACGCACACATAATTTCAAATGCTGTCACACTCTCACACACATACTTGAACACTGACATAATCACCCTCTTGTAAACATGCTCACATCCTCTCATATAACGACACTCCCGCTCAGCCGCTCACACACCTGCACGCTCACACAGCAACCTCTCTCAAAAAAAATACACACGGTGACAAATGCACACACTCAATCCGAATCAAAAATAGACACGCAAACACACATAGCTGCACACTCACGTGCACATAAATCCATTCGCTTCAAACACACTGAGAAACCGTCTATTGCATCCAATGGCACCCCATTCGACTCCACTCCACAATATTCTACTCCAGTACCCAACAATCCTTCACCTTTTATTGCATTCCATTCCAGGAAAGAAGGCTCCCTTCGTGTCCAAACCACTCAGTTTCCCTCCCCTGCGTCACAGTGCACTCCATTCCACTCCACTTCACAACATTCCACTCCATTCCGCAGCAATCCAACACGTTCTACTGCGTGTCATTCCACCATAGATGGATCCATTCTTCTGCATAACACACAGGAACCATCTATTGCGTCACAATACACCGCATTACAATCCATTCCACAACATTGCTCTTCTATCTGTAGCCTCCCACCACGTTCTATGGCTTACCATTACAACAGAGAAGGACAATTTCGCTTCCAGACCTCACAGGAACCTTTGTGGCATCATATTTCAACACATACCCCTCACACACTCACACAGGCACACGCCCAGACCCGCACGTTCACACACTTTCACACAAACACGCACTCTCACACACATGCATGAACACAAATAGACACACAAACACACACACAAAATCTCAGTCTCGCAACAGTCTTGTATACACACTCACAACACCCACTCCTGCCCATTCACACATCTACACTCTCACCCAAACAAATTCACACCACCTCTCACACACACTCACTCCCAGACACATGTACACTCTCACACAAGCATATTGACACACACTCATGGAAAGTCCCTCACACATGTTCCAACTCACACTCACACAATCATACACAAACTCACACACACTGACTCACACTCAAACACACAGTCACTCACAGAGACCCTAACACATAGAGTCACACCCCATTACACACACAGACACACACAGAAACACTCACACTCATGCACCTACATCTCGCACATACACTCACACGCACTGATATACACACAGACATATGCACTCCTGAACTCTGACACTCACATGCCCTTGCACACACACCCAAAACACAGATTCACTCACAAATGTTCACACACTCACTAAGAGTCACATACAAATGCAGAATCACGCACAGTCGCACATCTCATGCACACTCGCACATTAACATGTACACTCACAAACTAAAACACACTCACACGCTGTCTTACATACCCAAACACACAGTCACACATACACGCTGAGTAACACTCCAACTTACACAGCTAATCTCTCACAAACACACACACATAACACTAAAACACACCTCCTCATACGATCTCACACAATCACATACGAAACCCTTTCACACTCTGACACTCGCTCGCACAGCACCTTGCTCACCTGCACACACACACCCACTCAGGGTCCCACAAAATCTCATATCCACAAACACACACTCTCACACAGACATACACCTACAACATTCACACATATCCAAAGCACACTTACACGTATGCAGACACAAACGGACCCTCATGCAAACTCACCATCACACACACTCACACACACCAACACACGCTCACAGACTCACACGCAAACACCCTCTCACACACCAACACTCCCACTCACACACAATGTCACAAACCATCACATTTGAGGCATCATATTTCTCCCCATTCCCCTCACACACTCACACTGACACAAACAGAGACACACGCACAAGCGGGAACTCACACTCAGTCGCACAAAAACAAACACATGCACAGGGGCACACAGACAGAAAAGCACCGAATCACTCACAAACAGAATAACACATTCACACGCAATCATGCTGCAGTGTTGTATACACACTCACACTCAATCCCATTCATGGACATACACTCTCACTCATTCATACTCAGACACCCGCTATCACACACACATATGCAAACTCACACATGCACACTTTCACACTCACACCAGTTCCCTCACACGTGTGCACCCTCACACACGCATTCACACACAAAGTCACACACTCACACACACTCAAAGTCTCTCCAATAATTTCGAAAACATTCAGTCAAACACACATACACACTCACACTCACGCACACACTAACACACACTTACACTCACCCTCACTGAAACACACAGGCATATCAACTCTTATACACTAACACACACGTGCACACACACTCTCTCCAACAGGTACATTCAGTCACACATACACATACTCTACCAGAGATACACAGTCGCACCCACTCAGTCCCACTCACCTCTCGCACACACTCCCACAACTGCACACATAAAATCTAAGACTCACATGGACTCCCATTCAAACACAAACACACACTGTCCCTCATACACGCAGACTAACACTCTCACTCACACAAATAGTCTCTCACATTTACACACTCACCTGAAGAGTAAAACTCTCCTCACAATAAATAAAACACAATCACATAAGACCTTATTTCACACTCAGACACTGAGGCACTGCACCTTGCACACTTACACACTCACACTCAAAGAAACTCACACTATCTCATATTCAGTATCACACCCACTCACACAGACACACACCTCCATAAACACAGACACACCAACTGTCACACACAGACACACACACGAATGCTGACAAAGGCACAGACACAGACGTGCGCACAATATCACACACACAATCACTCACACCAACACACTCACAGACTCACGCACTCACAGACATAATGTCACATACACATACAAAACTACACACAGAGACACACATATTAACAAGCTCACACGCACACATAATTTCAAATGCTGTCACACTCTCACACACATACTTGAACACTGACATAATCACCCTCTTGTAAACATGCTCACATCCTCTCATATAACGACACTCCCGCTCAGCCGCTCACACACCTGCACGCTCACACAGCAACCTCTCTCAAAAAAAATACACACGGTGACAAATGCACACACTCAATCCGAATCAAAAATAGACACGCAAACACACATAGCTGCACACTCACGTGCACATAAATCCATTCGCTTCAAACACACTGAGAAACCGTCTATTGCATCCAATGGCACCCCATTCGACTCCACTCCACAATATTCTACTCCAGTACCCAACAATCCTTCACCTTTTATTGCATTCCATTCCAGGAAAGAAGGCTCCCTTCGTGTCCAAACCACTCAGTTTCCCTCCCCTGCGTCACAGTGCACTCCATTCCACTCCACTTCACAACATTCCACTCCATTCCGCAGCAATCCAACACGTTCTACTGCGTGTCATTCCACCATAGATGGATCCATTCTTCTGCATAACACACAGGAACCATCTATTGCGTCACAATACACCGCATTACAATCCATTCCACAACATTGCTCTTCTATCTGTAGCCTCCCACCACGTTCTATGGCTTTCCATTACAACAGAGAAGGACAATTTCGCTTCCAGACCTCTCAGGAACCTTTGTGGCATCATATTTCAACACATACCCCTCACACACTCACACAGGCACACGCCCAGACCCGCACGTTCACACACTTTCACACAAACACGCACTCTCACACACATGCATGAACACAAATAGACACACAAACACACACACAAAATCTCAGTCTCGCAACAGTCTTGTATACACACTCACAACACCCACTCCTGCCCATTCACACATCTACACTCTCACCCAAACAAATTCACACCACCTCTCACACACACTCACTCCCAGACACATGTACACTCTCACACAAGCATATTGACACACACTCATGGAAAGTCCCTCACACATGTTCCAACTCACACTCACACAATCATACACAAACTCACACACACTGACTCACACTCAAACACACAGTCACTCACAGAGACCCTAACACATAGAGTCACACCCCATTACACACACAGACACACACAGAAACACTCACACTCATGCACCTACATCTCGCACATACACTCACACGCACTGATATACACACAGACATATGCACTCCTGAACTCTGACACTCACATGCCCTTGCACACACACCCAAAACACAGATTCACTCACAAATGTTCACACACTCACTAAGAGTCACATACAAATGCAGAATCACGCACAGTCGCACATCTCATGCACACTCGCACATTAACATGTACACTCACAAACTAAAACACACTCACACGCTGTCTTACATACCCAAACACACAGTCACACATACACGCTGAGTAACACTCCAACTTACACAGCTAATCTCTCACAAACACACACACATAACACTAAAACACACCTCCTCATACGATCTCACACAATCACATACGAAACCCTTTCACACTCTGACACTCGCTCGCACAGCACCTTGCTCACCTGCACACACACACCCACTCAGGGTCCCACAAAATCTCATATCCACAAACACACACTCTCACACAGACATACACCTACATCATTCACACATATCCAAAGCACACTTACACGTATGCAGACACAAACGGACCCTCATGCAAACTCACCATCACACACACTCACACACACCAACACACGCTCACAGACTCACACGCAAACACCCTCTCACACACCAACACTCCCACTCACACTCAATGTCACAAACCATCACATTTGAGGCATCATATTTCTCCCCATTCCCCTCACACACTCACACTGACACAAACAGAGACACACGCACAAGCGGGAACTCACACTCAGTCGCACACAAACACATGCACAGGGGCACACAGACAGAAAAGCACCGAATCACTCACGAACAGAATAACACATTCACACGCAATCATGCTGCAGTGTTGTATACACACTCACACTCAATCCCATTCATGGACATACACTCTCACTCATTCATACTCAGACACCCGCTATCACACACACATATGCAAACTCACACATGCACACTTTCACACTCACACCAGTTCCCTCACACGTGTGCACCCTCACACACGCATTCACACACAAAGTCACACACTCACACACACTCAAAGTCTCTCCAATAATTTCGAAAACATTCAGTCAAACACACATACACACTCACACTCACGCACACACTAACACACACTTACACTCACCCTCACTGAAACACACAGGCATATCAACTCTTATACACTAACACACACGTGCACACACACTCTCTCCAACAGGTACATTCAGTCACACATACACATACTCTACCAGAGATACACAGTCGCACCCACTCAGTCCCACTCACCTCTCGCACACACTCCCACAACTGCACACATAAAATCTAAGACTCACATGGACTCCCATTCAAACACAAACACACACTGTCCCTCATACACGCAGACTAACACTCTCACTCACACAAATAGTCTCTCACATTTACACACTCACCTGAAGAGTAAAACTCTCCTCACAATAAATAAAACACAATCACATAAGACCTTATTTCACACTCACACACTGAGACACTGCACCTTGCACACTTACACACTCACACTCAAAGAAACTCACACTATCTCATATTCAGTATCACACCCACTCACACAGACGCACACCTCCATAAACACAGACACACCAACTGTCACACACAGACACACACACGAATGCTGACAAAGGCACAGACACAGACGTGCGCACAATATCACACACACAATCACTCACACCAACACACTCACAGACTCACGCACTCACAGACATAATGTCACATACACACACAAAACTACACACAGAGACACACATATTAACAAGCTCACACGCACACATAATTTCAAATGCTGTCACACTCTCACACACATACTTGAACACTGACATAATCACCCTCTTGTAAACATGCTCACATCCTCTCATATAAAGACACTCCCGCTCAGCCGCTCACACACCTGCACGCTCACACAGCAACCTCTCTCAAAAAAAAAACACACGGTGACAAATGCACACACTCAATCCGAATCAAAAATAGACACGCAAACACACATAGCTCCACACTCACGTGCACATAAATCCATTCGCTTCAAACACACTGAGAAACCGTCTATTGCATCCAATGGCACCCCATTCGACTCCACTCCACAATATTCTACTCCAGTACCCAACAATCCTTCACCTTTTATTGCATTCCATTCCATTAAAGAAGGCTCCCTTCGTGTCCAAACCACTCAGTTTCCCTCCCCTGCGTCACAGTGCACTCCATTCCACTCCACTTCACAACATTCCACTCCATTCCGCAGCAATCCAACACGTTCTACTGCGTGTCATTCCACCATAGATGGATCCATTCTTCTGCATAACACACAGGAACCATCTATTGCGTCACAATACACCGCATTACAATCCATTCCACAACATTGCTCTTCTATCTGTAGCCTCCCACCACGTTCTATGGCTTTCCATTACAACAGAGAAGGACAATTTCGCTTCCAGACCTCTCAGGAACCTTTGTGGCATCATATTTCAACACATACCCCTCACACACTCACACAGGCACACGCCCAGACCCGCACGTTCACACACTTTCACACAAACACGCACTCTCACACACATGCATGAACACAAATAGACACACAAACACACACACAAAATCTCAGTCTCGCAACAGTCTTGTATACACACTCACAACACCCACTCCTGCCCATTCACACATCTACACTCTCACCCAAACAAATTCACACCACCTCTCACACACACTCACTCCCAGACACATGTACACTCTCACACAAGCATATTGACACACACTCATGGAAAGTCCCTCACACATGTTCCAACTCACACTCACACAATCATACACAAACTCACACACACTGACTCACACTCAAACACACAGTCACTCACAGAGACCCTAACACATAGAGTCACACCCCATTACACACACAGACACACACAGAAACACTCACACTCATGCACCTACATCTCGCACATACACTCACACGCACTGATATACACACAGACATATGCACTCCTGAACTCTGACACTCACATGCCCTTGCACACACACCCAAAACACAGATTCACTCACAAATGTTCACACACTCACTAAGAGTCACATACAAATGCAGAATCACGCACAGTCGCACATCTCATGCACACTCGCACATTAACATGTACACTCACAAACTAAAACACACTCACACGCTGTCTTACATACCCAAACACACAGTCACACATACACGCTGAGTAACACTCCAACTTACACAGCTAATCTCTCACAAACACACACACATAACACTAAAACACACCTCCTCATACGATCTCACACAATCACATACGAAACCCTTTCACACTCTGACACTCGCTCGCACAGCACCTTGCTCACCTGCACACACACACCCACTCAGGGTCCCACAAAATCTCATATCCACAAACACACACTCTCACACAGACATACACCTACATCATTCACACATATCCAAAGCACACTTACACGTATGCAGACACAAACGGACCCTCATGCAAACTCACCATCACACACACTCACACACACCAACACACGCTCACAGACTCACACGCAAACACCCTCTCACACACCAACACTCCCACTCACACTCAATGTCACAAACCATCACATTTGAGGCATCATATTTCTCCCCATTCCCCTCACACACTCACACTGACACAAACAGAGACACACGCACAAGCGGGAACTCACACTCAGTCGCACACAAACACATGCACAGGGGCACACAGACAGAAAAGCACCGAATCACTCACGAACAGAATAACACATTCACACGCAATCATGCTGCAGTGTTGTATACACACTCACACTCAATCCCATTCATGGACATACACTCTCACTCATTCATACTCAGACACCCGCTATCACACACACATATGCAAACTCACACATGCACACTTTCACACTCACACCAGTTCCCTCACACGTGTGCACCCTCACACACGCATTCACACACAAAGTCACACACTCACACACACTCAAAGTCTCTCCAATAATTTCGAAAACATTCAGTCAAACACACATACACACTCACACTCACGCACACACTAACACACACTTACACTCACCCTCACTGAAACACACAGGCATATCAACTCTTATACACTAACACACACGTGCACACACACTCTCTCCAACAGGTACATTCAGTCACACATACACATACTCTACCAGAGATACACAGTCGCACCCACTCAGTCCCACTCACCTCTCGCACACACTCCCACAACTGCACACATAAAATCTAAGACTCACATGGACTCCCATTCAAACACAAACACACACTGTCCCTCATACACGCAGACTAACACTCTCACTCACACAAATAGTCTCTCACATTTACACACTCACCTGAAGAGTAAAACTCTCCTCACAATAAATAAAACACAATCACATAAGACCTTATTTCACACTCACACACTGAGACACTGCACCTTGCACACTTACACACTCACACTCAAAGAAACTCACACTATCTCATATTCAGTATCACACCCACTCACACAGACGCACACCTCCATAAACACAGACACACCAACTGTCACACACAGACACACACACGAATGCTGACAAAGGCACAGACACAGACGTGCGCACAATATCACACACACAATCACTCACACCAACACACTCACAGACTCACGCACTCACAGACATAATGTCACATACACACACAAAACTACACACAGAGACACACATATTAACAAGCTCACACGCACACATAATTTCAAATGCTGTCACACTCTCACACACATACTTGAACACTGACATAATCACCCTCTTGTAAACATGCTCACATCCTCTCATATAAAGACACTCCCGCTCAGCCGCTCACACACCTGCACGCTCACACAGCAACCTCTCTCAAAAAAAAAACACACGGTGACAAATGCACACACTCAATCCGAATCAAAAATAGACACGCAAACACACATAGCTCCACACTCACGTGCACATAAATCCATTCGCTTCAAACACACTGAGAAACCGTCTATTGCATCCAATGGCACCCCATTCGACTCCACTCCACAATATTCTACTCCAGTACCCAACAATCCTTCACCTTTTATTGCATTCCATTCCATTAAAGAAGGCTCCCTTCGTGTCCAAACCACTCAGTTTCCCTCCCCTGCGTCACAGTGCACTCCATTCCACTCCACTTCACAACATTCCACTCCATTCCGCAGCAATCCAACACGTTCTACTGCGTGTCATTCCACCATAGATGGATCCATTCTTCTGCATAACACACAGGAACCATCTATTGCGTCACAATACACCGCATTACAATCCATTCCACAACATTGCTCTTCTATCTGTAGCCTCCCACCACGTTCTATGGCTTTCCATTACAACAGAGAAGGACAATTTCGCTTCCAGACCTCTCAGGAACCTTTGTGGCATCATATTTCAACACATACCCCTCACACACTCACACAGGCACACGCCCAGACCCGCACGTTCACACACTTTCACACAAACACGCACTCTCACACACATGCATGAACACAAATAGACACACAAACACACACACAAAATCTCAGTCTCGCAACAGTCTTGTATACACACTCACAACACCCACTCCTGCCCATTCACACATCTACACTCTCACCCAAACAAATTCACACCACCTCTCACACACACTCACTCCCAGACACATGTACACTCTCACACAAGCATATTGACACACACTCATGGAAAGTCCCTCACACATGTTCCAACTCACACTCACACAATCATACACAAACTCACACACACTGACTCACACTCAAACACACAGTCACTCACAGAGACCCTAACACATAGAGTCACACCCCATTACACACACAGACACACACAGAAACACTCACACTCATGCACCTACATCTCGCACATACACTCACACGCACTGATATACACACAGACATATGCACTCCTGAACTCTGACACTCACATGCCCTTGCACACACACCCAAAACACAGATTCACTCACAAATGTTCACACACTCACTAAGAGTCACATACAAATGCAGAATCACGCACAGTCGCACATCTCATGCACACTCGCACATTAACATGTACACTCACAAACTAAAACACACTCACACGCTGTCTTACATACCCAAACACACAGTCACACATACACGCTGAGTAACACTCCAACTTACACAGCTAATCTCTCACAAACACACACACATAACACTAAAACACACCTCCTCATACGATCTCACACAATCACATACGAAACCCTTTCACACTCTGACACTCGCTCGCACAGCACCTTGCTCACCTGCACACACACACCCACTCAGGGTCCCACAAAATCTCATATCCACAAACACACACTCTCACACAGACATACACCTACATCATTCACACATATCCAAAGCACACTTACACGTATGCAGACACAAACGGACCCTCATGCAAACTCACCATCACACACACTCACACACACCAACACACGCTCACAGACTCACACGCAAACACCCTCTCACACACCAACACTCCCACTCACACACAATGTCACAAACCATCACATTTGAGGCATCATATTTCTCCCCATTCCCCTCACACACTCACACTGACACAAACACAGAGACACACGCACAAGCGGGAACTCACACTCAGTCGCACACAAACACATGCACAGGGGCACACAGACAGAAAAGCACCGAATCACTCACGAACAGAATAACACATTCACACGCAATCATGCTGCAGTGTTGTATACACACTCACACTCAATCCCATTCATGGACATACACTCTCACTCATTCATACTCAGACACCCGCTATCACACACACATATGCAAACTCACACATGCACACTTTCACACTCACACCAGTTCCCTCACACGTGTGCACCCTCACACACGCATTCACACACAAAGTCACACACTCACACACACTCAAAGTCTCTCCAATAATTTCGAAAACATTCAGTCAAACACACATACACACTCACACTCACGCACACACTAACACACACTTACACTCACCCTCACTGAAACACACAGGCATATCAACTCTTATACACTAACACACACGTGCACACACACACTCTCCAACAGGTACATTCAGTCACACATACACATACTCTACCAGAGATACACAGTCGCACCCACTCAGTCCCACTCACCTCTCGCACACACTCCCACAACTGCACACATAAAATCTAAGACTCACATGGACTCCCATTCAAACACAAACACACACTGTCCCTCATACACGCAGACTAACACTCTCACTCACACAAATAGTCTCTCACATTTACACACTCACATGAAGAGTTAAACTATCCACACAATAAATAAAACACAATCACATAAGACCTTATTTCACACTCACACACTGAGACACTGCACCTTGCACACTTACACACTCACACTCAAAGAAACTCACACTATCTCATATTCAGTATCACACCCACTCACACAGACACACACCTCCATAAACACAGACACACAAACTGTCACACACACACACACACACGAATGCTGACAAACGCACAGACACAGACGTGCGCACAATATCACACACACAATCACTCACACCAACACACTCACAGACTCACGCACTCACAGACATAATGTCACATACACATACAAAACTACACACAGAGACACACATATTAACAAGCTCACACGCACACATAATTTCAAATGCTGTCACACTCTCACACACATACTTGAACACTGACATAATCACCCACTTGTAAACATGCTCACATCCTCTCATATAAAGACACTCCCGCTCAGCCGCTCACACACCTGCACGCTCACACAGCAACCTCTCTCAAAAAAAATACACACGGTGACAAATGCACACACTCAAACCGAATCAAAAATAGACACGCAAACACACATAGCTGCACACTCACGTGCACATAAATCCATTCGCTTCAAACACACTGAGAAACCGTCTATTGCATCCAATGGCACCCCATTCGACTCCACTCCACAATATTCTACTCCAGTACCCAACAATCCTTCACCTTTTATTGCATTCCATTCCAGGAAAGAAGGCTCCCTTCGTGTCCAAACCACTCAGTTTCCCTCCCCTGCGTCACAGTGCACTCCATTCCACTCCACTTCACAACATTCCACTCCATTCCGCAGCAATCCAACACGTTCTACTGCGTGTCATTCCACCATAGATGGATCCATTCTTCTGCATAACACACAGGAACCATCTATTGCGTCACAATACACCGCATTACAATCCATTCCACAACATTGCTCTTCTATCTGTAGCCTCCCACCACGTTCTATGGCTTTCCATTACAACAGAGAAGGACAATTTCGCTTCCAGACCTCTCAGGAACCTTTGTGGCATCATATTTCAACACATACCCCTCACACACTCACACAGGCACACGCCCAGACCCGCACGTTCACACACTTTCACACAAACACGCACTCTCACACACATGCATGAACACAAATAGACACACAAACACACACACAAAATCTCAGTCTCGCAACAGTCTTGTATACACACTCACAACACCCACTCCTGCCCATTCACACATCTACACTCTCACCCAAACAAATTCACACCACCTCTCACACACACTCACTCCCAGACACATGTACACTCTCACACAAGCATATTGACACACACTCATGGAAAGTCCCTCACACATGTTCCAACTCACACTCACACAATCATACACAAACTCACACACACTGACTCACACTCAAACACACAGTCACTCACAGAGACCCTAACACATAGAGTCACACCCCATTACACACACAGACACACACAGAAACACTCACACTCATGCACCTACATCTCGCACATACACTCACACGCACTGATATACACACAGACATATGCACTCATGAACTCTGACACTCACATGCCCTTGCACACACACCCAAAACACAGATACACTCACAAATGTTCACACACTCACTAAGAGTCACATACAAATGCAGAATCACGCACAGTCGCACATCTCATGCACACTCGCACATGAACATGTACACTCACAAACTAAAACACACTCACACGCTGTCTTACATACCCAAACACACAGTCACGCATACACGCTGAGTAACACTCCAACTTACACAGCTAATCTCTCACAAACACACACACATAACACTAAAACACACCTCCTCATACGATCTCACACAATCACATACGAAACCCTTTCACACTCTGACACTCGCTCGCACAGCACCTTGCTCACCTGCACACACACACCCACTCAGGGTCCCACAAAATCTCATATCCACAAACACACACTCTCACACAGACATACACCTACAATATTCACACATATCCAAAGCACACTTACACGTATGCAGACACAAACGGACCCTCATGCAAACTCACCACCACCCACACTCACACACACCAACACACGCTCACAGACTCACACGCAAACACCCTCTGACACACCAACACTCCCACTCACACACAATGTCACAAACCATCACAACATTTGAGGCATCATATTTCTCCCCATTCCCCTCACTCACTCACACTGACACAAACACAGAGACACACGCACAAGCGGGAACTCACACTCAGTCGCACACAAACAAACACAAGCACAGGGGCACACAGACAGAAAAGCACCGAATCACTCACAAACAGAATAACACATTCACACGCAATCATGCTGCAGTGTTGTATACACACTCACACTCAATCCCATTCATGGACATACACTCTCACTCATTCATACTCAGACACCCGCTATCACACACACATATGCAAAGTCACACATGCACACTTTCACACTCACACCAGTTCCCTCACACGTGTGCACCATCACACACGCATTCACACACAAAGTAACACACTCACACACACTCAAAGTCTCTCCAATAATTTCGAAAACATTCAGTCAAACACACATACACACTCACACTCACACACACACTAACACACACTTACACTCACCCTCACTGAAACACACAGGCATATCAACTCTTATACACTAACACACACGTGCACACACACTCTCTCCAACAGGTACATTCAGTCACACATACACATACTCTACCAGAGATACACAGTCGCACCCACTCAGTCCCACTCACCTCTCGCACACACTCCCACAACTGCACACATAAAATCTAAGTCTCACATGGACTCCCATTCAAACACAAACACACACTGTCCCTCATACACGCAGACTAACACTCTCACTCACACAAATAGTCTCTCACATTTACACACTCACCTGAAGAGTAAAACTCTCCTCACAATAAATAAAACACAATCACATAAGACCTTATTTCACACTGAGACACTGCACCTTGCACACTTACACACTCACACTCAAAGAAACTCACACTATCTCATATTCAGTATCACACCCACTCACACAGACACACACCTCCATAAACACAGACGCACAAACTGTCACACACAGACACACACACGAATGCTGACAAACGCACAGACACAGACGTGCGCACAATATCACACACACAATCACTCACACCAACACACTCACAGACTCACGCACTCACAGACATAATGTCACATACACATACAAAACTACACACAGAGACACACATATTAACAAGCTCACACGCACACATAATTTCAAATGCTGTCACACTCACACACATACTTGAACACTGACATAATCACCCTCTTGTAAACATGCTCACACCCTCTCATATAAAGACACTCCCGCTCAGCCGCTCACACACCTGCACGCTCACACAGCAACCTCTCTCAAAAAAAATACACACGGTGACAAATGCACACACTCAATCCGAATCAAAAATAGACACGCAAACACACATAGCTGCACACTCACGTGCACATAAATCCATTCGCTGCAAACACACTGAGAAACCGTCTATTGCATCCAATGGCACCCCATTCGACTCCACTCCACAATATTCTACTCCAGTACCCAACAATCCTTCACCTTTTATTGCATTCCATTCCAGGAAAGAAGGCTCCCTTCGTGTCCAAACCACTCAGTTTCCCTCCCCTGCGTCACAGTGCACTCCATTCCACTCCACTTCACAACATTCCACTCCATTCCGCAGCATTCCAACACGTTCTACTGCGTGTCATTCCACCATTGATGGATCCACTCTTCAGCATAACACACAGGAACCATCTATTGCGTCACAATACACCGCATTACAATCCATTCCACAACATTGCTCTTCTATCTGTAGCCTCCCACCACGTTCTATGGCTTTCCATTACAACAGAGAAGGACAATTTCGCTTCCAGACCTCTCAGGAACCTTTGTGGCATCATATTTCAACACATACCCCTCACACACTCACACAGGCACACGCCCAGACCCGCACGTTCACACAATTTCACACAAACACGCACTCTCACACACATGCATGAACACAAATAGACACACAAACACACACACAAAATCTCAGTCTCGCTACAGTCTTGTATACACACTCACAACACCCACTCCTGCCCATTCACACATCTACACTCTCACCCAAACAAATTCACACCACCTCTCACACACACTCACTCCCAGACACATGTACACTCTCACACAAGCATATTGACACACACTCATGGAAAGTCCCTCACACATGTTCAAACTCACACTCACACAATCATACACAAACTCACACACACTGACTCACACTCAAACACACAGTCACTCACAGAGACCCTAACACATAGAGTCACACCCCATTACACACACAGACACACACAGAAACACTCACACTCATGCACCTACATCTCGCACATACACTCACACGCACTGATATACACACAGACATATGCACTCCTGAACTCTGACACTCACATGCCCTTGCACACACACCCAAAACACAGATTCACTCACAAATGTTCACACACTCACTAAGAGTCACATACAAATGCAGAATCACGCACAGTCGCACATCTCATGCACACTCGCACATTAACATGTACACTCACAAACTAAAACACACTCACACGCTGTCTTACATACCCAAACACACAGTCACACATACACGCTGAGTAACACTCCAACTTACACAGCTAATCTCTCACAAACACACACACATAACACTAAAACACACCTCCTCATACGATCTCACACAATCACATACGAAACCCTTTCACACTCTGACACTCGCTCGCACAGCACCTTGCTCACCTGCACACACACACCCACTCAGGGTCCCACAAAATCTCATATCCACAAACACACACTCTCACACAGACATACACCTACAACATTCACACATATCCAAAGCACACTTACACGTATGCAGACACAAACGGACCCTCATGCAAACTCACCATCACACACACTCACACACACCAACACACGCTCACAGACTCACACGCAAACACCCTCTGACACACCAACACTCCCACTCACACACAATGTCACAAACCATCACAACATTTGAGGCATCATATTTCTCCCCATTCCCCTCACACACTCACACTGACACAAACACAGAGACACACGCACAAGCGGGAACTCACACTCAGTCGCACACAAACACATGCACAGGGGCACACAGACAGAAAAGCACCGAATCACTCACGAACAGAATAACACATTCACACGCAATCATGCTGCAGTGTTGTATACACACTCACACTCAATCCCATTCATGGACATACACTCTCACTCATTCATACTCAGACACCCGCTATCACACACACATATGCAAACTCACACATGCACACTTTCACACTCACACCAGTTCCCTCACACGTGTGCACCCTCACACACGCATTCACACACAAAGTCACACACTCACACACACTCAAAGTCTCTCCAATAATTTCGAAAACATTCAGTCAAACACACATACACACTCACACTCACGCACACACTAACACACACTTACACTCACCCTCACTGAAACACACAGGCATATCAACTCTTATACCCTAACACACACGTGCACACACACTCTCTCCAACAGGTACATTCAGTCACACATACACATACTCTACCAGAGATACACAGTCGCACCCACTCAGTCAAACTCACCTCTCGCACACACTCCCACAACTGCACACATAAAATCTAAGTCTCACATGGACTCCCATTCAAACACAAACACACACTGTCCCTCATACACGCAGACTAACACTCTCACTCACACAGTCTCTCACATTTACACACTCACCTGAAGAGTAAAACTCTCCTCACAATAAATAAAACACAATCCCATAAGACCTTATTTCACACTGAGACACTGCACCTTGCACACTTACACACTCACACTCAAAGAAACTCACACTATCTCATATTCAGTATCACACCCACTCACACAGACACACACCTCCATAAACACAGACGCACAAACTGTCACACACAGACACACACACGAATGCTGACAAACGCACAGACACAGACGTGCGCACAATATCACACACACAATCACTCACACCAACACACTCACAGACTCACGCACTCACAGACATAATGTCACATACACATACAAAACTACACACAGAGACACACATATTAACAAGCTCACACGCACACATAATTTCAAATGCTGTCACACTCTCACACACATACTTGAACACTGACATAATCACCCTCTTGTAAACATGCTCACACCCTCTCATATAAAGACACTCCCGCTCAGCCGCTCACACACCTGCACGCTCACACAGCAACCTCTCTCAAAAAAAATACACACGGTGACAAATGCACACACTCAATCCGAATCAAAAATAGACACGCAAACACGCATAGCTGCACACTCACGTGCACATAAATCCATTCGCTTCAAACACACTGAGAAACCGTCTATTGCATCAAATGGCACCCCATTCGACTCCACTCCACAATATTCTACTCCAGTACCCAACAATCCTTCACCTTTTATTGCATTCCATTCCAGGAAAGAAGGCTCCCTTCGTGTCCAAACCACTCAGTTTCCCTCCCCTGCGTCACAGTGCACTCCATTCCACTCCACTTCACAACATTCCACTCCATTCCGCAGCATTCCAACACGTTCTACTGCGTGTCATTCCACCATTGATGGATCCACTCTTCAGCATAAGAAACAGGAACCATCTATTGCGTCACAATACACCGCATTACAATCCATTCCACAACATTGCTCTTCTATCTGTAGCCTCCCACCACGTTCTATGGCTTTCCATTACAACAGAGAAGGACAATTTCGCTTCCAGACCTCTCAGGAACCTTTGTGGCATCATATTTCAACACATACCCCTCACACACTCACACAGGCACACGCCCAGACCCGCACGTTCACACACTTTCACACAAACACGCACTCTCACACACATGCATGAACACAAATAGACACACAAACACACACACAAAATCTCAGTCTCGCTACAGTCTTGTATACACACTCACAACACCCACTCCTGCCCATTCACACATCTACACTCTCACCCAAACAAATTCACACCACCTCTCACACACACTCACTCCCAGACACATGTACACTCTCACACAAGCATATTGACACACACTCATGGAAAGTCCCTCACACATGTTCAAACTCACACTCACACAATCATACACAAACTCACACACACTGACTCACACTCAAACACACAGTCACTCACAGAGACCCTAACACATAGAGTCACACCCCATTACACACACAGACACACACAGAAACACTCACACTCATGCACCTACATCTCGCACATACACTCACACGCACTGATATACACACAGACATATGCACTCCTGAACTCTGACACTCACATGCACTTGCACACACACCCAAAACACAGATACACTCACAAATGTTCACACACTCACTAAGAGTCACATACAAATGCAGAATCACGCACAGTCGCACATCTCATGCACACTCGCACATTAACATGTACACTCACAAACTAAAACACACTCACACGCTGTCTTACATACCCAAACACACAGTCACACATACACGCTGAGTAACACTCCAACTTACACAGCTAATCTCTCACAAACACACACACATAACACTAAAACACACCTCCTCATACGATATCACACAATCACATACGAAACACTTTCACACTCTGACACTCGCTCGCACAGCACCTTGCTCACCTGCACACACACACCCACTCAGGGTCCCACAAAATCTCATATCCACAAACACACACTCTCACACAGACATACACCTACAATATTCACACATATCCAAAGCACACTTACACGTATGCAGACACAAACGGACCCTCATGCAAACTCACCACCACCCACACTCACACACACCAACACACGCTCACAGACTCACACGCAAACACCCTCTCACACACCAACACTCCCACTCACACACAATGTCACAAACCATCACAACATTTGAGGCATCATATTTCTCCCCATTCCCCTCACACACTCACACTGACACAAACACAGAGACACACGCACAAGCGGGAACTCACACTCAGTCGCACACAAACAAACACAAGCACAGGGGCACACAGACAGAAAAGCACCGAATCACTCACAAACAGAATAACACATTCACACGCAATCATGCTGCAGTGTTGTATACACACTCACACTCAATCCCATTCATGGACATACACTCTCACTCATTCATACTCAGACACCCGCTATCACACACACATATGCAAACTCACACATGCACACTTTCACACTCACACCAGTTCCCTCACACGTGTGCACCCTCACAAACGCATTCACACACAAAGT
Source organism: Manis pentadactyla (assembly GCF_030020395.1). NCBI lineage: Eukaryota > Metazoa > Chordata > Mammalia > Pholidota > Manidae > Manis > Manis pentadactyla. The sequence goes on along the minus strand of NW_026644604.1, from coordinate 124,518 downwards.
CACACACTCACACACACTCAAAGTCTCTCCAATAATTTCGAAAACATTCAGTCAAACAAACATACACTCTCACACTCACGCACACACTAACACACACTTACACTCACCCTCACTGAAACACACAGGCATATCAACTCTTATACACTAACACACACGTGCACACACACTCTCTCCAACAGGTACATTCAGTCACACATACACATACTCTACCAGAGATACACAGTCGCACCCACTCAGTCCCACTCACCTCTCGCACACACTCCCACAACTGCACACATAAAATCTAAGTCTCACATGGACTCCCATTCAAACACAAACACACACTGTCCCTCATACACGCAGACTAACACTCTCACTCACACAAATAGTCTCTCACATTTACACACTCACCTGAAGAGTAAAACTCTCCTCACAATAAATAAAACACAATCACATAAGACCTTATTTCACACTGAGACACTGCACCTTGCACACTTACACACTCACACTCAAAGAAAATCACACTATCTCATATTCAGTATCACACCCACTCACACAGACACACACCTCCATAAACACAGACGCACAAACTGTCACACACAGACACACACACGAATGCTGACAAACGCACAGACACAGACGTGCGCACAATATCACACACACAATCACTCACACCAACACACTCACAGACTCACGCACTCACAGACATAATGTCACATACACATACAAAACTACACACAGAGACACACATATTAACAAGCTCACACGCACACATAATTTCAAATGCTGTCACACTCTCACACACATACTTGAACACTGACATAATCACCCTCTTGTAAACATGCTCACACCCTCTCATATAAAGACACTCCCGCTCAGCCGCTCACACACCTGCACGCTCACACAGCAACCTCTCTCAAAAAAAATACACACGGTGACAAATGCACACACTCAATCCGAATCAAAAATAGACACGCAAACACACATAGCTGCACACTCACGTGCACATAAATCCATTCGCTGCAAACACACTGAGAAACCGTCTATTGCATCCAATGGCACCCCATTCGACTCCACTCCACAATATTCTACTCCAGTACCCAACAATCCTTCACCTTTTATTGCATTCCATTCCAGGAAAGAAGGCTCCCTTCGTGTCCAAACCACTCAGTTTCCCTCCCCTGCGTCACAGTGCACTCCATTCCACTCCACTTCACAACATTCCACTCCATTCCGCAGCATTCCAACACGTTCTACTGCGTGTCATTCCACCATTGATGGATCCACTCTTCAGCATAACACACAGGAACCATCTATTGCGTCACAATACACCGCATTACAATCCATTCCACAACATTGCTCTTCTATCTGTAGCCTCCCACCACGTTCTATGGCTTTCCATTACAACAGAGAAGGACAATTTCGCTTCCAGACCTCTCAGGAACCTTTGTGGCATCATATTTCAACACATACCCCTCACACACTCACACAGGCACACGCCCAGACCCGCACGTTCACACAATTTCACACAAACACGCACTCTCACACACATGCATGAACACAAATAGACACACAAACACACACACAAAATCTCAGTCTCGCTACAGTCTTGTATACACACTCACAACACCCACTCCTGCCCATTCACACATCTACACTCTCACCCAAACAAATTCACACCACCTCTCACACACACTCACTCCCAGACACATGTACACTCTCACACAAGCATATTGACACACACTCATGGAAAGTCCCTCACACATGTTCCAACTCACACTCACACAATCATACACAAACTCACACACACTGACTCACACTCAAACACACAGTCACTCACAGAGACCCTAACACATAGAGTCACACCCCATTACACACACAGACACACACAGAAACACTCACACTCATGCACCTACATCTCGCACATACACTCACACGCACTGATATACACACAGACATATGCACTCCTGAACTCTGACACTCACATGCCCTTGCACACACACCCAAAACACAGATTCACTCACAAATGTTCACACACTCACTAAGAGTCACATACAAATGCAGAATCACGCACAGTCGCACATCTCATGCACACTCGCACATTAACATGTACACTCACAAACTAAAACACACTCACACGCTGTCTTACATACCCAAACACACAGTCACACATACACGCTGAGTAACACTCCAACTTACACAGCTAATCTCTCACAAACACACACACATAACACTAAAACACACCTCCTCATACGATCTCACACAATCACATACGAAACCCTTTCACACTCTGACACTCGCTCGCACAGCACCTTGCTCACCTGCACACACACACCCACTCAGGGTCCCACAAAATCTCATATCCACAAACACACACTCTCACACAGACATACACCTACAACATTCACACATATCCAAAGCACACTTACACGTATGCAGACACAAACGGACCCTCATGCAAACTCACCATCACACACACTCACACACACCAACACACGCTCACAGACTCACACGCAAACACCCTCTGACACACCAACACTCCCACTCACACACAATGTCACAAACCATCACAACATTTGAGGCATCATATTTCTCCCCATTCCCCTCACACACTCACACTGACACAAACACAGAGACACACGCACAAGCGGGAACTCACACTCAGTCGCACACAAACACATGCACAGGGGCACACAGACAGAAAAGCACCGAATCACTCACGAACAGAATAACACATTCACACGCAATCATGCTGCAGTGTTGTATACACACTCACACTCAATCCCATTCATGGACATACACTCTCACTCATTCATACTCAGACACCCGCTATCACACACACATATGCAAACTCACACATGCACACTTTCACACTCACACCAGTTCCCTCACACGTGTGCACCCTCACACACGCATTCACACACAAAGTCACACACTCACACACACTCAAAGTCTCTCCAATAATTTCGAAAACATTCAGTCAAACACACATACACACTCACACTCACGCACACACTAACACACACTTACACTCACCCTCACTGAAACACACAGGCATATCAACTCTTATACCCTAACACACACGTGCACACACACTCTCTCCAACAGGTACATTCAGTCACACATACACATACTCTACCAGAGATACACAGTCGCACCCACTCAGTCAAACTCACCTCTCGCACACACTCCCACAACTGCACACATAAAATCTAAGTCTCACATGGACTCCCATTCAAACACAAACACACACTGTCCCTCATACACGCAGACTAACACTCTCACTCACACAGTCTCTCACATTTACACACTCACCTGAAGAGTAAAACTCTCCTCACAATAAATAAAACACAATCCCATAAGACCTTATTTCACACTGAGACACTGCACCTTGCACACTTACACACTCACACTCAAAGAAACTCACACTATCTCATATTCAGTATCACACCCACTCACACAGACACACACCTCCATAAACACAGACGCACAAACTGTCACACACAGACACACACACGAATGCTGACAAACGCACAGACACAGACGTGCGCACAATATCACACACACAATCACTCACACCAACACACTCACAGACTCACGCACTCACAGACATAATGTCACATACACATACAAAACTACACACAGAGACACACATATTAACAAGCTCACACGCACACATAATTTCAAATGCTGTCACACTCTCACACACATACTTGAACACTGACATAATCACCCTCTTGTAAACATGCTCACACCCTCTCATATAAAGACACTCCCGCTCAGCCGCTCACACACCTGCACGCTCACACAGCAACCTCTCTCAAAAAAAATACACACGGTGACAAATGCACACACTCAATCCGAATCAAAAATAGACACGCAAACACGCATAGCTGCACACTCACGTGCACATAAATCCATTCGCTTCAAACACACTGAGAAACCGTCTATTGCATCAAATGGCACCCCATTCGACTCCACTCCACAATATTCTACTCCAGTACCCAACAATCCTTCACCTTTTATTGCATTCCATTCCAGGAAAGAAGGCTCCCTTCGTGTCCAAACCACTCAGTTTCCCTCCCCTGCGTCACAGTGCACTCCATTCCACTCCACTTCACAACATTCCACTCCATTCCGCAGCATTCCAACACGTTCTACTGCGTGTCATTCCACCATTGATGGATCCACTCTTCAGCATAACAAACAGGAACCATCTATTGCGTCACAATACACCGCATTACAATCCATTCCACAACATTGCTCTTCTATCTGTAGCCTCCCACCACGTTCTATGGCTTTCCATTACAACAGAGAAGGACAATTTCGCTTCCAGACCTCTCAGGAACCTTTGTGGCATCATATTTCAACACATACCCCTCACACACTCACACAGGCACACGACCAGACCCGCACGTTCACACACTTTCACACAAACACGCACTCTCACACACATGCATGAACACAAATAGACACACAAACACACACACAAAATCTCAGTCTCGCTACAGTCTTGTATACACACTCACAACACCCACTCCTGCCCATTCACACATCTACACTCTCACCCAAACAAATTCACACCACCTCTCACACACACTCACTCCCAGACACATGTACACTCTCACACAAGCATATTGACACACACTCATGGAAAGTCCCTCACACATGTTCAAACTCACACTCACACAATCATACACAAACTCACACACACTGACTCACACTCAAACACACAGTCACTCACAGAGACCCTAACACATAGAGTCACACCCCATTACACACACAGACACACACAGAAACACTCACACTCATGCACCTACATCTCGCACATACACTCACACGCACTGATATACACACAGACATATGCACTCCTGAACTCTGACACTCACATGCACTTGCACACACACCCAAAACACAGATACACTCACAAATGTTCACACACTCACTAAGAGTCACATACAAATGCAGAATCACGCACAGTCGCACATCTCATGCACACTCGCACATGAACATGTACACTCACAAACTAAAACACACTCACACGCTGTCTTACATACCCAAACACACAGTCACACATACACGCTGAGTAACACTCCAACTTACACAGCTAATCTCTCACAAACACACACACATAACACTAAAACACACCTCCTCATACGATATCACACAATCACATACGAAACACTTTCACACTCTGACACTCGCTCGCACAGCACCTTGCTCACCTGCACACACACACCCACTCAGGGTCCCACAAAATCTCATATCCACAAACACACACTCTCACACAGACATACACCTACAATATTCACACATATCCAAAGCACACTTACACGTATGCAGACACAAACGGACCCTCATGCAAACTCACCACCACCCACACTCACACACACCAACACACGCTCACAGACTCACACGCAAACACCCTCTCACACACCAACACTCCCACTCACACACAATGTCACAAACCATCACAACATTTGAGGCATCATATTTCTCCCCATTCCCCTCACACACTCACACTGACACAAACACAGAGACACACGCACAAGCGGGAACTCACACTCAGTCGCACACAAACAAACACAAGCACAGGGGCACACAGACAGAAAAGCACCGAATCACTCACAAACAGAATAACACATTCACACGCAATCATGCTGCAGTGTTGTATACACACTCACACTCAATCCCATTCATGGACATACACTCTCACTCATTCATACTCAGACACCCGCTATCACACACACATATGCAAACTCACACATGCACACTTTCACACTCACACCAGTTCCCTCACACGTGTGCACCCTCACAAACGCATTCACACACAAAGTCACACACTCACACACACTCAAAGTCTCTCCAATAATTTCGAAAACATTCAGTCAAACAAACATACACTCTCACACTCACGCACACACTAACACACACTTACACTCACCCTCACTGAAACACACAGGCATATCAACTCTTATACACTAACACACACGTGCACACACACTCTCTCCAACAGGTACATTCAGTCACACATACACATACTCTACCAGAGATACACAGTCGCACCCACTCAGTCCCACTCACCTCTCGCACACACTCCCACAACTGCACACATAAAATCTAAGTCTCACATGGACTCCCATTCAAACACAAACACACACTGTCCCTCATACACGCAGACTAACACTCTCACTCACACAAATAGTCTCTCACATTTACACACTCACCTGAAGAGTAAAACTCTCCTCACAATAAATAAAACACAATCACATAAGACCTTATTTCACACTGAGACACTGCACCTTGCACACTTACACACTCACACTCAAAGAAACTCACACTATCTCATATTCAGTATCACACCCACTCACACAGACACACACCTCCATAAACACAGACGCACAAACTGTCACACACAGACACACACACGAATGCTGACAAACGCACAGACACAGACGTGCGCACAATATCACACACACAATCACTCACACCAACACACTCACAGACTCACGCACTCACAGACATAATGTCACATACACACACAAAACTACACACAGAGACACACATATTAACAAGCTCACACGCACACATAATTTCAAATGCTGTCACACTCTCACACACATACTTGAACACTGACATAATCACCCTCTTGTAAACATGCTCACACCCTCTCATATAAAGACACTCCCGCTCAGCCGCTCACACACCTGCACGCTCACACAGCAACCTCTCTCAAAAAAAATACACACGGTGACAAATGCACACACTCAATCCGAATCAAAAATAGACACGCAAACACACATAGCTGCACACTCACGTGCACATAAATCCATTCGCTGCAAACACACTGAGAAACCGTCTATTGCATCCAATGGCACCCCATTCGACTCCACTCCACAATATTCTACTCCAGTACCCAACAATCCTTCACCTTTTATTGCATTCCATTCCAGGAAAGAAGGCTCCCTTCGTGTCCAAACCACTCAGTTTCCCTCCCCTGCGTCACAGTGCACTCCATTCCACTCCACTTCACAACATTCCACTCCATTCCGCAGCATTCCAACACGTTCTACTGCGTGTCATTCCACCATTGATGGATCCACTCTTCAGCATAACACACAGGAACCATCTATTGCGTCACAATACACCGCATTACAATCCATTCCACAACATTGCTCTTCTATCTGTAGCCTCCCACCACGTTCTATGGCTTTCCATTACAACAGAGAAGGACAATTTCGCTTCCAGACCTCTCAGGAACCTTTGTGGCATCATATTTCAACACATACCCCTCACACACTCACACAGGCACACGCCCAGACCCGCACGTTCACACAATTTCACACAAACACGCACTCTCACACACATGCATGAACACAAATAGACACACAAACACACACACAAAATCTCAGTCTCGCTACAGTCTTGTATACACACTCACAACACCCACTCCTGCCCATTCACACATCTACACTCTCACCCAAACAAATTCACACCACCTCTCACACACACTCACTCCCAGACACATGTACACTCTCACACAAGCATATTGACACACACTCATGGAAAGTCCCTCACACATGTTCCAACTCACACTCACACAATCATACACAAACTCACACACACTGACTCACACTCAAACACACAGTCACTCACAGAGACCCTAACACATAGAGTCACACCCCATTACACACACAGACACACACAGAAACACTCACACTCATGCACCTACATCTCGCACATACACTCACACGCACTGATATACACACAGACATATGCACTCCTGAACTCTGACACTCACATGCCCTTGCACACACACCCAAAACACAGATTCACTCACAAATGTTCACACACTCACTAAGAGTCACATACAAATGCAGAATCACGCACAGTCGCACATCTCATGCACACTCGCACATTAACATGTACACTCACAAACTAAAACACACTCACACGCTGTCTTACATACCCAAACACACAGTCACACATACACGCTGAGTAACACTCCAACTTACACAGCTAATCTCTCACAAACACACACACATAACACTAAAACACACCTCCTCATACGATATCACACAATCACATACGAAACCCTTTCACACTCTGACACTCGCTCGCACAGCACCTTGCTCACCTGCACACACACACCCACTCAGGGTCCCACAAAATCTCATATCCACAAACACACACTCTCACACAGACATACACCTACAACATTCACACATATCCAAAGCACACTTACACGTATGCAGACACAAACGGACCCTCATGCAAACTCACCATCACACACACTCACACACACCAACACACGCTCACAGACTCACACGCAAACACCCTCTCACACACCAACACTCCCACTCACACACAATGTCACAAACCATCACATTTGAGGCATCATATTTCTCCCCATTCCCCTCACACACTCACACTGACACAAACACAGAGACACACGCACAAGCGGGAACTCACACTCAGTCGCATACAAACACATGCACAGGGGCACACAGACAGAAAAGCACCGATTCACTCACAAACAGAATAACACATTCACACGCAATCATGCTGCAGTGTTGTATACACACTCACACTCAATCCCATTCATGGACATACACTCTCACTCATTCATACTCAGACACCCGCTATCACACACACATATGCAAACTCACACATGCACACTTTCACACTCACACCAGTTCCCTCACACTTGTGCACCCTCACACACGCATTCACACACAAAGTCACACACTCACACACACTCAAAGTCTCTCCAATAATTTCGAAAACATTCAGTCAAACACACATACACACACTCACGCACACACTAACACACACTTACACTCACCCTCACTGAAACACACAGGCATATCAACTCTTATACCCTAACACACACGTGCACACACACTCTCTCCAACAGGTACATTCAGTCACACATACACATACTCTACCAGAGATACACAGTCGCACCCACTCAGTCCCACTCACCTCTCGCACACACTCCCACAACTGCACACATAAAATCTAAGTCTCACATGGACTCCCATTCAAACACAAACACACACTGTCCCTCATACACGCAGACTAACACTCTCACTCACACAGTCTCTCACATTTACACACTCACCTGAAGAGTAAAACTCTCCTCACAATAAATAAAACACAATCCCATAAGACCTTATTTCACACTGAGACACTGCACCTTGCACACTTACACACTCACACTCAAAGAAACTCACACTATCTCATATTCAGTATCACACCCACTCACACAGACACACACCTCCATAAACACAGACGCACAAACTGTCACACACAGACACACACACGAATGCTGACAAACGCACAGACACAGACGTGCGCACAATATCACACACACAATCACTCACACCAACACACTCACAGACTCACGCACTCACAGACATAATGTCACATACACATACAAAACTACACACAGAGACACACATATTAACAAGCTCACACGCACACATAATTTCAAATGCTGTCACACTCTCACACACATACTTGAACACTGACATAATCACCCTCTTGTAAACATGCTCACACCCTCTCATATAAAGACACTCCCGCTCAGCCGCTCACACACCTGCACGCTCACACAGCAACCTCTCTCAAAAAAAATACACACGGTGACAAATGCACACACTCAATCCGAATCAAAAATAGACACGCAAACACGCATAGCTGCACACTCACGTGCACATAAATCCATTCGCTTCAAACACACTGAGAAACCGTCTATTGCATCAAATGGCACCCCATTCGACTCCACTCCACAATATTCTACTCCAGTACCCAACAATCCTTCACCTTTTATTGCATTCCATTCCAGGAAAGAAGGCTCCCTTCGTGTCCAAACTACTCAGTTTCCCTCCCCTGCGTCACAGTGCACTCCATTCCACTCCACTTCACAACATTCCACTCCATTCCGCAGCAATCCAACACGTTCTACTGCGTGTCATTCCACCATAGATGGATCCATTCTTCTGCATAACACACAGGAACCATCTATTGCGTCACAATACACCGCATTACAATCCATTCCACAACATTGCTCTTCTATCTGTAGCCTCCCACCACGTTCTATGGCTTTCCATTACAACAGAGAAGGACAATTTCGCTTCCAGACCTCTCAGGAACCTTTGTGGCATCATATTTCAACACATACCCCTCACACACTCACACAGGCACACGCCCAGACCCGCACGTTCACACACTTTCACACAAACACACACTCTCACACACATGCATGAACACAAATAGACACACAAACACACACACAAAATCTCAGTCTCGCAACAGTCTTGTATACACACTCACAAAACCCACTCCTGCCCATTCACACATCTACACTCTCACCCAAACAAATTCACACCACCTCTCACACACACTCACTCCCAGACACATGTACACTCTCACACAAGCATATTGACACACACTCATGGAAAGTCCCTCACACATGTTCCAACTCACACTCACACAATCATACACAAACTCACACACACTGACTCACACTCAAACACACAGTCACTCACAGAGACCCTAACACATAGAGTCACACCCCATTACACACACAGACACACACAGAAACACTCACACTCATGCACCTACATCTCGCACATACACTCACACGCACTGATATACACACAGACATATGCACTCCTGAACTCTGACACTCACATGCCCTTGCACACACACCCAAAACACAGATACACTCACAAATGTTCACACACTCACTAAGAGTCACATACAAATGCAGAATCACGCACAGTCGCACATCTCATGCACACTCGCACATTAACATGTACACTCACAAACTAAAACACACTCACACGCTGTCTTACATACCCAAACACACAGTCACACATACACGCTGAGTAACACTCCAACTTACACAGCTAATCTCTCACAAACACACACACATAACACTAAAACACACCTCCTCATACGATATCACACAATCACATACGAAACCCTTTCACACTCTGACACTCGCTCGCACAGCACCTTGCTCACCTGCACACACACACCCACTCAGGGTCCCACAAAATCTCATATCCACAAACACACACTCTCACACAGACATACACCTACAATATTCACACATATCCAAAGCACACTTACACGTATGCAGACACAAACGGACCCTCATGCAAACTCACCACCACCCACACTCACACACACCAACACACGCTCACAGACTCACACGCAAACACCCTCTGACACACCAACACTCCCACTCACACACAATGTCACAAACCATCACAACATTTGAGGCATCATATTTCTCCCCTTTCCCCTCACACACTCACACTGACACAAACACAGAGACACACGCACAAGCGGGAACTCACACTCAGTCGCACACAAACAAACACAAGCACAGGGGCACACAGACAGAAAAGCACCGAATCACTCACAAACAGAATAACACATTCACACGCAATCATGCTGCAGTGTTGTATACACACTCACACTCAATCCCATTCATGGACATACACTCTCACTCATTCATACTCAGACACCCGCTATCACACACACATATGCAAACTCACACATGCACACTTTCACACTCACACCAGTTCCCTCACACGTGTGCACCCTCACACACGCATTCACACACAAAGTCACACACTCACACACACTCAAAGTCTCTCCAATAATTTCGAAAACATTCAGTCAAACACACATACACACTCACACTCACGCACACACTAACACACACTTACACTCACCCTCACTGAAACACACAGGCATATCAACTCTTATACACTAACACACACGTGCACACACACTCTCTCCAACAGGTACATTCAGTCACACATACACATACTCTACCAGAGATACACAGTCGCACCCACTCAGTCCCACTCACCTCTCGCACACACTCCCACAACTGCACACATAAAATCTAAGTCTCACATGGACTCCCATTCAAACACAAACACACACTGTCCCTCATACACGCAGACTAACACTCTCACTCACACAAATAGTCTCTCACATTTACACACTCACCTGAAGAGTAAAACTCTCCTCACAATAAATAAAACACAATCACATAAGACCTTATTTCACACTGAGACACTGCACCTTGCACACTTACACACTCACACTCAAAGAAAATCACACTATCTCATATTCAGTATCACACCCACTCACACAGACACACACCTCCATAAACACAGACGCACAAACTGTCACACACAGACACACACACGAATGCTGACAAACGCACAGACACAGACGTGCGCACAATATCACACACACAATCACTCACACCAACACACTCACAGACTCACGCACTCACAGACATAATGTCACATACACACACAAAACTACACACAGAGACACACATATTAACAAGCTCACACGCACACATAATTTCAAATGCTGTCACACTCTCACACACATACTTGAACACTGACATAATCACCCTCTTGTAAACATGCTCACACCCTCTCATATAAAGACACTCCCGCTCAGCCGCTCACACACCTGCACGCTCACACAGCAACCTCTCTCAAAAAAAATACACACGGTGACAAATGCACACACTCAATCCGAATCAAAAATAGACACGCAAACACACATAGCTGCACACTCACGTGCACATAAATCCATTCGCTGCAAACACACTGAGAAACCGTCTATTGCATCCAATGGCACCCCATTCGACTCCACTCCACAATATTCTACTCCAGTACCCAACAATCCTTCACCTTTTATTGCATTCCATTCCAGGAAAGAAGGCTCCCTTCGTGTCCAAACCACTCAGTTTCCCTCCCCTGCGTCACAGTGCACTCCATTCCACTCCACTTCACAACATTCCACTCCATTCCGCAGCATTCCAACACGTTCTACTGCGTGTCATTCCACCATTGATGGATCCACTCTTCAGCATAACACACAGGAACCATCTATTACGTCACAATACACCGCATTACAATCCATTCCACAACATTGCTCTTCTATCTGTAGCCTCCCACCACGTTCTATGGCTTTCCATTACAACAGAGAAGGACAATTTCGCTTCCAGACCTCTCAGGAACCTTTGTGGCATCATATTTCAACACATAACCCTCACACACTCACACAGGCACACGCCCAGACACGCACGTTCACACAATTTCACACAAACACGCACTCTCACACACATGCATGAACACAAATAGACACACAAACACACACACAAAATCTCAGTCTCGCTACAGTCTTGTATACACACTCACAACACCCACTCCTGCCCATTCACACATCTACACTCTCACCCAAACAAATTCACACCACCTCTCACACACACTCACTCCCAGACACATGTACACTCTCACACAAGCATATTGACACACACTCATGGAAAGTCCCTCACACATGTTCCAACTCACACTCACACAATCATACACAAACTCACACACACTGACTCACACTCAAACACACAGTCACTCACAGAGACCCTAACACATAGAGTCACACCCCATTACACACACAGACACACACAGAAACACTCACACTCATGCACCTACATCTCGCACATACACTCACACGCACTGATATACACACAGACATATGCACTCCTGAACTCTGACACTCACATGCCCTTGCACACACACCCAAAACACAGATACACTCACAAATGTTCACACACTCACTAAGAGTCACATACAAATGCAGAATCACGCACAGTCGCACATCTCATGCACACTCGCACATGAACATGTACACTCACAAACTTAAACACACTCACACGCTGTCTTACATACCCAAACACACAGTCACACATACACGCTGAGTAACACTCCAACTTACACAGCTAATCTCTCACAAACACACACACATAACACTAAAACACACCTCCTCATACGATATCACACAATCACATACGAAACACTTTCACACTCTGACACTCGCTCGCACAGCACCTTGCTCACCTGCACACACACACCCACTCAGGGTCCCACAAAATCTCATATCCACAAACACACACTCTCACACAGACATACACCTACAATATTCACACATATCCAAAGCACACTTACACGTATGCAGACACAAACGGACCCTCATGCAAACTCACCACCACCCACACTCACACACACCAACACACGCTCACAGACTCACACGCAAACACCCTCTCACACACCAACACTCCCACTCACACACAATGTCACAAACCATCACAACATTTGAGGCATCATATTTCTCCCCATTCCCCTCACACACTCACACTGACACAAACACAGAGACACACGCACAAGCGGGAACTCACACTCAGTCGCACACAAACAAACACAAGCACAGGGGCACACAGACAGAAAAGCACCGAATCACTCACAAACAGAATAACACATTCACACGCAATCATGCTGCAGTGTTGTATACACACTCACACTCAATCCCATTCATGGACATACACTCTCACTCATTCATACTCAGACACCCGCTATCACACACACATATGCAAACTCACACATGCACACTTTCACACTCACACCAGTTCCCTCACACGTGTGCACCCTCACAAACGCATTCACACACAAAGTCACACACTCACACACACTCAAAGTCTCTCCAATAATTTCGAAAACATTCAGTCAAACACACATACACTCTCACACTCACGCACACACTAACACACACTTACACTCACCCTCACTGAAACACACAGGCATATCAACTCTTATACCCTAACACACACGTGCACACACACTCTCTCCAACAGGTACATTCAGTCACACATACACATACTCTACCAGAGATACACAGTCGCACCCACTCAGTCCCACTCACCTCTCGCACACACTCCCACAACTGCACACATAAAATCTAAGTCTCACATGGACTCCCATTCAAACACAAACACACACTGTCCCTCATACACGCAGACTAACACTCTCACTCACACAGTCTCTCACATTTACACACTCACCTGAAGAGTAAAACTCTCCTCACAATAAATAAAACACAATCCCATAAGACCTTATTTCACACTGAGACACTGCACCTTGCACACTTACACACTCACACTCAAAGAAACTCACACTATCTCATATTCAGTATCACACCCACTCACACAGACACACACCTCCATAAACACAGACGCACAAACTGTCACACACAGACACACACACGAATGCTGACAAACGCACAGACACAGACGTGCGCACAATATCACACACACAATCACTCACACCAACACACTCACAGACTCACGCACTCACAGACATAATGTCACATACACATACAAAACTACACACAGAGACACACATATTAACAAGCTCACACGCACACATAATTTCAAATGCTGTCACACTCTCACACACATACTTGAACACTGACATAATCACCCTCTTGTAAACATGCTCACACCCTCTCATATAAAGACACTCCCGCTCAGCCGCTCACACACCTGCACGCTCACACAGCAACCTCTCTCAAAAAAAATACACACGGTGACAAATGCACACACTCAATCCGAATCAAAAATAGACACGCAAACACGCATAGCTGCACACTCACGTGCACATAAATCCATTCGCTTCAAACACACTGAGAAACCGTCTATTGCATCAAATGGCACCCCATTCGACTCCACTCCACAATATTCTACTCCAGTACCCAACAATCCTTCACCTTTTATTGCATTCCATTCCAGGAAAGAAGGCTCCCTTCGTGTCCAAACTACTCAGTTTCCCTCCCCTGCGTCACAGTGCACTCCATTCCACTCCACTTCACAACATTCCACTCCATTCCGCAGCAATCCAACACGTTCTACTGCGTGTCATTCCACCATAGATGGATCCATTCTTCTGCATAACACACAGGAACCATCTATTGCGTCACAATACACCGCATTACAATCCATTCCACAACATTGCTCTTCTATCTGTAGCCTCCCACCACGTTCTATGGCTTTCCATTACAACAGAGAAGGACAATTTCGCTTCCAGACCTCTCAGGAACCTTTGTGGCATCATATTTCAACACATACCCCTCACACACTCACACAGGCACACGCCCAGACCCGCACGTTCACACACTTTCACACAAACACACACTCTCACACACATGCATGAACACAAATAGACACACAAACACACACACAAAATCTCAGTCTCGCAACAGTCTTGTATACACACTCACAAAACCCACTCCTGCCCATTCACACATCTACACTCTCACCCAAACAAATTCACACCACCTCTCACACACACTCACTCCCAGACACATGTACACTCTCACACAAGCATATTGACACACACTCATGGAAAGTCCCTCACACATGTTCCAACTCACACTCACACAATCATACACAAACTCACACACACTGACTCACACTCAAACACACAGTCACTCACAGAGACCCTAACACATAGAGTCACACCCCATTACACACACAGACACACACAGAAACACTCACACTCATGCACCTACATCTCGCACATACACTCACACGCACTGATATACACACAGACATATGCACTCCTGAACTCTGACACTCACATGCCCTTGCACACACACCCAAAACACAGATACACTCACAAATGTTCACACACTCACTAAGAGTCACATACAAATGCAGAATCACGCACAGTCGCACATCTCATGCACACTCGCACATTAACATGTACACTCACAAACTAAAACACACTCACACGCTGTCTTACATACCCAAACACACAGTCACACATACACGCTGAGTAACACTCCAACTTACACAGCTAATCTCTCACAAACACACACACATAACACTAAAACACACCTCCTCATACGATATCACACAATCACATACGAAACCCTTTCACACTCTGACACTCGCTCGCACAGCACCTTGCTCACCTGCACACACACACCCACTCAGGGTCCCACAAAATCTCATATCCACAAACACACACTCTCACACAGACATACACCTACAATATTCACACATATCCAAAGCACACTTACACGTATGCAGACACAAACGGACCCTCATGCAAACTCACCACCACCCACACTCACACACACCAACACACGCTCACAGACTCACACGCAAACACCCTCTGACACACCAACACTCCCACTCACACACAATGTCACAAACCATCACAACATTTGAGGCATCATATTTCTCCCCTTTCCCCTCACACACTCACACTGACACAAACACAGAGACACACGCACAAGCGGGAACTCACACTCAGTCGCACACAAACAAACACAAGCACAGGGGCACACAGACAGAAAAGCACCGAATCACTCACAAACAGAATAACACATTCACACGCAATCATGCTGCAGTGTTGTATACACACTCACACTCAATCCCATTCATGGACATACACTCTCACTCATTCATACTCAGACACCCGCTATCACACACACATATGCAAACTCACACATGCACACTTTCACACTCACACCAGTTCCCTCACACGTGTGCACCCTCACACACGCATTCACACACAAAGTCACACACTCACACACACTCAAAGTCTCTCCAATAATTTCGAAAACATTCAGTCAAACACACATACACACTCACACTCACGCACACACTAACACACACTTACACTCACCCTCACTGAAACACACAGGCATATCAACTCTTATACACTAACACACACGTGCACACACACTCTCTCCAACAGGTACATTCAGTCACACATACACATACTCTACCAGAGATACACAGTCGCACCCACTCAGTCCCACTCACCTCTCGCACACACTCCCACAACTGCACACATAAAATCTAAGTCTCACATGGACTCCCATTCAAACACAAACACACACTGTCCCTCATACACGCAGACTAACACTCTCACTCACACAAATAGTCTCTCACATTTACAGACTCACCTGAAGAGTAAAACTCTCCTCACAATAAATAAAACACAATCACATAAGACCTTATTTCACACTGAGACACTGCACCTTGCACACTTACACACTCACACTCAAAGAAAATCACACTATCTCATATTCAGTATCACACCCACTCACACAGACACACACCTCCATAAACACAGACGCACAAACTGTCACACACAGACACACACACGAATGCTGACAAACGCACAGACACAGACGTGCGCACAATATCACACACACAATCACTCACACCAACACACTCACAGACTCACGCACTCACAGACATAATGTCACATACACACACAAAACTACACACAGAGACACACATATTAACAAGCTCACACGCACACATAATTTCAAATGCTGTCACACTCTCACACACATACTTGAACACTGACATAATCACCCTCTTGTAAACATGCTCACACCCTCTCATATAAAGACACTCCCGCTCAGCCGCTCACACACCTGCACGCTCACACAGCAACCTCTCTCAAAAAAAATACACACGGTGACAAATGCACACACTCAATCCGAATCAAAAATAGACACGCAAACACACATAGCTGCACACTCACGTGCACATAAATCCATTCGCTGCAAACACACTGAGAAACCGTCTATTGCATCCAATGGCACCCCATTCGACTCCACTCCACAATATTCTACTCCAGTACCCAACAATCCTTCACCTTTTATTGCATTCCATTCCAGGAAAGAAGGCTCCCTTCGTGTCCAAACCACTCAGTTTCCCTCCCCTGCGTCACAGTGCACTCCATTCCACTCCACTTCACAACATTCCACTCCATTCCGCAGCATTCCAACACGTTCTACTGCGTGTCATTCCACCATTGATGGATCCACTCTTCAGCATAACACACAGGAACCATCTATTACGTCACAATACACCGCATTACAATCCATTCCACAACATTGCTCTTCTATCTGTAGCCTCCCACCACGTTCTATGGCTTTCCATTACAACAGAGAAGGACAATTTCGCTTCCAGACCTCTCAGGAACCTTTGTGGCATCATATTTCAACACATAACCCTCACACACTCACACAGGCACACGCCCAGACACGCACGT
Source organism: Manis pentadactyla (assembly GCF_030020395.1). Taxonomy (NCBI): domain Eukaryota; kingdom Metazoa; phylum Chordata; class Mammalia; order Pholidota; family Manidae; genus Manis; species Manis pentadactyla. The sequence goes on along the minus strand of NW_026644604.1, from coordinate 105,580 downwards.
TCACACAATTTCACACAAACACGCACTCTCACACACATGCATGAACACAAATAGACACACAAACACACACACAAAATCTCAGTCTCGCTACAGTCTTGTATACACACTCACAACACCCACTCCTGCCCATTCACACATCTACACTCTCACCCAAACAAATTCACACCACCTCTCACACACACTCACTCCCAGACACATGTACACTCTCACACAAGCATATTGACACACACTCATGGAAAGTCCCTCACACATGTTCCAACTCACACTCACACAATCATACACAAACTCACACACACTGACTCACACTCAAACACACAGTCACTCACAGAGACCCTAACACATAGAGTCACACCCCATTACACACACAGACACACACAGAAACACTCACACTCATGCACCTACATCTCGCACATACACTCACACGCACTGATATACACACAGACATATGCACTCCTGAACTCTGACACTCACATGCCCTTGCACACACACCCAAAACACAGATACACTCACAAATGTTCACACACTCACTAAGAGTCACATACAAATGCAGAATCACGCACAGTCGCACATCTCATGCACACTCGCACATGAACATGTACACTCACAAACTTAAACACACTCACACGCTGTCTTACATACCCAAACACACAGTCACACATACACGCTGAGTAACACTCCAACTTACACAGCTAATCTCTCACAAACACACACACATAACACTAAAACACACCTCCTCATACGATATCACACAATCACATACGAAACACTTTCACACTCTGACACTCGCTCGCACAGCACCTTGCTCACCTGCACACACACACCCACTCAGGGTCCCACAAAATCTCATATCCACAAACACACACTCTCACACAGACATACACCTACAATATTCACACATATCCAAAGCACACTTACACGTATGCAGACACAAACGGACCCTCATGCAAACTCACCACCACCCACACTCACACACACCAACACACGCTCACAGACTCACACGCAAACACCCTCTCACACACCAACACTCCCACTCACACACAATGTCACAAACCATCACAACATTTGAGGCATCATATTTCTCCCCATTCCCCTCACACACTCACACTGACACAAACACAGAGACACACGCACAAGCGGGAACTCACACTCAGTCGCACACAAACAAACACAAGCACAGGGGCACACAGACAGAAAAGCACCGAATCACTCACAAACAGAATAACACATTCACACGCAATCATGCTGCAGTGTTGTATACACACTCACACTCAATCCCATTCATGGACATACACTCTCACTCATTCATACTCAGACACCCGCTATCACACACACATATGCAAACTCACACATGCACACTTTCACACTCACACCAGTTCCCTCACACGTGTGCACCCTCACAAACGCATTCACACACAAAGTCACACACTCACACACACTCAAAGTCTCTCCAATAATTTCGAAAACATTCAGTCAAACAAACATACACTCTCACACTCACGCACACACTAACACACACTTACACTCACCCTCACTGAAACACACAGGCATATCAACTCTTATACACTAACACACACGTGCACACACACTCTCTCCAACATTTACATTCAGTCACACATACACATACTCTACCAGAGATACACAGTCGCACCCACTCAGTCCCACTCACCTCTCGCACACACTCCCACAACTGCACACATAAAATCTAAGTCTCACATGGACTCCCATTCAAACACAAACACACACTGTCCCTCATACACGCAGACTAACACTCTCACTCACACAAATAGTCTCTCACATTTACACACTCACCTGAAGAGTAAAACTCTCCTCACAATAAATAAAACACAATCACATAAGACCTTATTTCACACTGAGACACTGCACCTTGCACACTTACACACTCACACTCAAAGAAACTCACACTATCTCATATTCAGTATCACACCCACTCACACAGACACACACCTCCATAAACACAGACGCACAAACTGTCACACACAGACACACACACGAATGCTGACAAACGCACAGACACAGACGTGCGCACAATATCACACACACAATCACTCACACCAACACACTCACAGACTCACGCACTCACAGACATAATGTCACATACACACACAAAACTACACACAGAGACACACATATTAACAAGCTCACACGCACACATAATTTCAAATGCTGTCACACTCTCACACACATACTTGAACACTGACATAATCACCCTCTTGTAAACATGCTCACACCCTCTCATATAAAGACACTCCCGCTCAGCCGCTCACACACCTGCACGCTCACACAGCAACCTCTCTCAAAAAAAATACACACGGTGACAAATGCACACACTCAATCCGAATCAAAAATAGACACGCAAACACACATAGCTGCACACTCACGTGCACATAAATCCATTCGCTGCAAACACACTGAGAAACCGTCTATTGCATCCAATGGCACCCCATTCGACTCCACTCCACAATATTCTACTCCAGTACCCAACAATCCTTCACCTTTTATTGCATTCCATTCCAGGAAAGAAGGCTCCCTTCGTGTCCAAACCACTCAGTTTCCCTCCCCTGCGTCACAGTGCACTCCATTCCACTCCACTTCACAACATTCCACTCCATTCCGCAGCATTAAAACACGTTCTACTGCGTGTCATTCCACCATTGATGGATCCACTCTTCAGCATAACACACAGGAACCATCTATTGCGTCACAATACACCGCATTACAATCCATTCCACAACATTGCTCTTCTATCTGTAGCCTCCCACCACGTTCTATGGCTTTCCATTACAACAGAGAAGGACAATTTCGCTTCCAGACCTCTCAGGAACCTTTGTGGCATCATATTTCAACACATACCCCTCACACACTCACACAGGCACACGCCCAGACCCGCACGTTCACACAATTTCACACAAACACGCACTCTCACACACATGCATGAACACAAATAGACACACAAACACACACACAAAATCTCAGTCTCGCAACAGTCTTGTATACACACTCACAACACCCACTCCTGCCCATTCACACATCTACACTCTCACCCAAACAAATTCACACCACCTCTCACACACACTCACTCCCAGACACATGTACACTCTCACACAAGCATATTGACACACACTCATGGAAAGTCCCTCACACATGTTCCAACTCACACTCACACAATCATACACAAACTCACACACACTGACTCACACTCAAACACACAGTCACTCACAGAGACCCTAACACATAGAGTCACACCCCATTACACACACAGACACACACAGAAACACTCACACTCATGCACCTACATCTCGCACATACACTCACACGCACTGATATACACACAGACATATGCACTCCTGAACTCTGACACTCACATGCCCTTGCACACACACCCAAAACACAGATTCACTCACAAATGTTCACACACTCACTAAGAGTCACATACAAATGCAGAATCACGCACAGTCGCACATCTCATGCACACTCGCACATTAACATGTACACTCACAAACTAAAACACACTCACACGCTGTCTTACATACCCAAACACACAGTCACACATACACGCTGAGTAACACTCCAACTTACACAGCTAATCTCTCACAAACACACACACATAACACTAAAACACACCTCCTCATATGATCTCACACAATCACATACGAAACCCTTTCACACTCTGACACTCGCTCGCACAGCACCTTGCTCACCTGCACACACACACCCACTCAGGGTCCCACAAAATCTCATATCCACAAACACACACTCTCACACAGACATACACCTACAACATTCACACATATCCAAAGCACACTTACACGTATGCAGACACAAACGGACCCTCATGCAAACTCACCATCACACACACTCACACACACCAACACACGCTCACAGACTCACACGCAAACACCCTCTCACACACCAACACTCCCACTCACACACAATGTCACAAACCATCACATTTGAGGCATCATATTTCTCCCCATTCCCCTCACACACTCACACTGACACAAACACAGAGACACACGCACAAGCGGGAACTCACACTCAGTCGCATACAAACACATGCACAGGGGCACACAGACAGAAAAGCACCGATTCACTCACAAACAGAATAACACATTCACACGCAATCATGCTGCAGTGTTGTATACACACTCACACTCAATCCCATTCATGGACATACACTCTCACTCATTCATACTCAGACACCCGCTATCACACACACATATGCAAACTCACACATGCACACTTTCACACTCACACCAGTTCCCTCACACGTGTGCACCCTCACACACGCATTCACACACAAAGTCACACACTCACACACACTCAAAGTCTCTCCAATAATTTCGAAAACATTCAGTCAAACACACATACACACTCACACTCACGCACACACTAACACACACTTACACTCACCCTCACTGAAACACACAGGCATATCAACTCTTATACACTAACACACACGTGCACACACACTCTCTCCAACAGGTACATTCAGTCACACATACACATACTCTACCAGAGATACACAGTCGCACCCACTCAGTCCCACTCACCTCTCGCACACACTCCCACAACTGCACACATAAAATCTAAGTCTCACATGGACTCCCATTCAAACACAAACACACACTGTCCCTCATACACGCAGACTAACACTCTCACTCACACAAATAGTCTCTCACATTTACACACTCACCTGAAGAGTAAAACTCTCCTCACAATAAATAAAACACAATCACATAAGACCTTATTTCACACTGAGACACTGCACCTTGCACACTTACACACTCACACTCAAAGAAACTCACACTATCTCATATTCAGTATCACACCCACTCACACAGACACACACCTCCATAAACACAGACGCACAAACTGTCACACACAGACACACACACGAATGCTGACAAACGCACAGACACAGACGTGCGCACAATATCACACACACAATCACTCACACCAACACACTCACAGACTCACGCACTCACAGACATAATGTCACATACACACACAAAACTACACACAGAGACACACATATTAACAAGCTCACACGCACACATAATTTCAAATGCTGTCACACTCTCACACACATACTTGAACACTGACATAATCACCCTCTTGTAAACATGCTCACACCCTCTCATATAAAGACACTCCCGCTCAGCCGCTCACACACCTGCACGCTCACACAGCAACCTCTCTCAAAAAAAATACACACGGTGACAAATGCACACACTCAATCCGAATCAAAAATAGACACGCAAACACACATAGCTGCACACTCACGTGCACATAAATCCATTCGCTGCAAACACACTGAGAAACCGTCTATTGCATCCAATGGCACCCCATTCGACTCCACTCCACAATATTCTACTCCAGTACCCAACAATCCTTCACCTTTTATTGCATTCCATTCCAGGAAAGAAGGCTCCCTTCGTGTCCAAACCACTCAGTTTCCCTCCCCTGCGTCACAGTGCACTCCATTCCACTCCACTTCACAACATTCCACTCCATTCCGCAGCATTCCAACACGTTCTACTGCGTGTCATTCCACCATTGATGGATCCACTCTTCAGCATAACACACAGGAACCATCTATTACGTCACAATACACCGCATTACAATCCATTCCACAACATTGCTCTTCTATCTGTAGCCTCCCACCACGTTCTATGGCTTTCCATTACAACAGAGAAGGACAATTTCGCTTCCAGACCTCTCAGGAACCTTTGTGGCATCATATTTCAACACATACCCCTCACACACTCACACAGGCACACGCCCAGACACGCACGTTCACACAATTTCACACAAACACGCACTCTCACACACATGCATGAACACAAATAGACACACAAACACACACACAAAATCTCAGTCTCGCTACAGTCTTGTATACACACTCACAACACCCACTCCTGCCCATTCACACATCTACACTCTCACCCAAACAAATTCACACCACCTCTCACACACACTCACTCCCAGACACATGTACACTCTCACACAAGCATATTGACACACACTCATGGAAAGTCCCTCACACATGTTCCAACTCACACTCACACAATCATACACAAACTCACACACACTGACTCACACTCAAACACACAGTCACTCACAGAGACCCTAACACATAGTCACACCCCATTACACACACAGACACACACAGAAACACTCACACTCATGCACCTACATCTCGCACATACACTCACACGCACTGATATACACACAGACATATGCACTCCTGAACTCTGACACTCACATGCCCTTGCACACACACCCAAAACACAGATACACTCACAAATGTTCACACACTCACTAAGAGTCACATACAAATGCAGAATCACGCACAGTCGCACATCTCATGCACACTCGCACATTAACATGTACACTCACAAACTTAAACACACTCACACGCTGTCTTACATACCCAAACACACAGTCACACATACACGCTGAGTAACACTCCAACTTACACAGCTAATCTCTCACAAACACACACACATAACACTAAAACACACCTCCTCATACGATATCACACAATCACATACGAAACACTTTCACACTCTGACACTCGCTCGCACAGCACCTTGCTCACCTGCACACACACACCCACTCAGGGTCCCACAAAATCTCATATCCACAAACACACACTCTCACACAGACATACACCTACAATATTCACACATATCCAAAGCACACTTACACGTATGCAGACACAAACGGACCCTCATGCAAACTCACCACCACCCACACTCACACACACCAACACACGCTCACAGACTCACACGCAAACACCCTCTGACACACCAACACTCCCACTCACACACAATGTCACAAACCATCACAACATTTGAGCCATCATATTTCTCCCCATTCCCCTCACACACTCACACTGACACAAACACAGAGACACACGCACAAGCGGGAACTCACACTCAGTCGCACACAAACAAACACAAGCACAGGGGCACACAGACAGAAAAGCACCGAATCACTCACAAACAGAATAACACATTCACACGCAATCATGCTGCAGTGTTGTATACACACTCACACTCAATCCCATTCATGGACATACACTCTCACTCATTCATACTCAGACACCCGCTATCACACACACATATGCAAACTCACACATGCACACTTTCACACTCACACCAGTTCCCTCACACGTGTGCACCCTCACACACGCATTCACACACAAAGTCACACACTCACACACACTCAAAGTCTCTCCAATAATTTCGAAAACATTCAGTCAAACACACATACACTCTCACACTCACGCACACACTAACACACACTTACACTCACCCTCACTGAAACACACAGGCATATCAACTCTTATACACTAACACACACGTGCACACACACTCTCTCCAACAGGTACATTCAGTCACACATACACATACTCTACCAGAGATACACAGTCGCACCCACTCAGTCCCACTCACCTCTCGCACACACTCCCACAACTGCACACATAAAATCTAAGTCTCACATGGACTCCCATTCAAACACAAACACACACTGTCCCTCATACACGCAGACTAACACTCTCACTCACACAAATAGTCTCTCACATTTACACACTCACCTGAAGAGTAAAACTCTCCTCACAATAAATAAAACACAATCACATAAGACCTTATTTCACACTGAGACACTGCACCTTGCACACTTACACACTCACACTCAAAGAAACTCACACTATCTCATATTCAGTATCACACCCACTCACACAGACACACACCTCCATAAACACAGACGCACAAACTGTCACACACAGACACACACACGAATGCTGACAAACGCACAGACACAGACGTGCGCACAATATCACACACACAATCACTCACACCAACACACTCACAGACTCACGCACTCACAGACATAATGTCACATACACACACAAAACTACACACAGAGACACACATATTAACAAGCTCACACGCACACATAATTTCAAATGCTGTCACACTCTCACACACATACTTGAACACTGACATAATCACCCTCTTGTAAACATGCTCACACCCTCTCATATAAAGACACTCCCGCTCAGCCGCTCACACACCTGCACGCTCACACAGCAACCTCTCTCAAAAAAAATACACACGGTGACAAATGCACACACTCAATCCGAATCAAAAATAGACACGCAAACACACATAGCTGCACACTCACGTGCACATAAATCCATTCGCTGCAAACACACTGAGAAACCGTCTATTGCATCCAATGGCACCCCATTCGACTCCACTCCACAATATTCTACTCCAGTACCCAACAATCCTTCACCTTTTATTGCATTCCATTCCAGGAAAGAAGGCTCCCTTCGTGTCCAAACCACTCAGTTTCCCTCCCCTGCGTCACAGTGCACTCCATTCCACTCCACTTCACAACATTCCACTCCATTCCGCAGCATTCCAACACGTTCTACTGCGTGTCATTCCACCATTGATGGATCCACTCTTCAGCATAACACACAGGAACCATCTATTGCGTCACAATACACCGCATTACAATCCATTCCACAACATTGCTCTTCTATCTGTAGCCTCCCACCACGTTCTATGGCTTTCCATTACAACAGAGAAGGACAATTTCGCTTCCAGACCTCTCAGGAACCTTTGTGGCATCATATTTCAACACATACCCCTCACACACTCACACAGGCACACGCCCAGACCCGCACGTTCACACACTTTCACACAAACACGCACTCTCACACACATGCATGAACACAAATAGACACACAAACACACACACAAAAACTCAGTCTCGCTACAGTCTTGTATACACACTCACAACACCCACTCCTGCCCATTCACACATCTACACTCTCACCCAAACAAATTCACACCACCTCTCACACACACTCACTCCCAGACACATGTACACTCTCACACAAGCATATTGACACACACTCATGGAAAGTCCCTCACACATGTTCAAACTCACACTCACACAATCATACACAAACTCACACACACTGACTCACACTCAAACACACAGTCACTCACAGAGACCCTAACACATAGAGTCACACCCCATTACACACACAGACACACACAGAAACACTCACACTCATGCACCTACATCTCGCACATACACTCACACGCACTGATATACACACAGACATATGCACTCCTGAACTCTGACACTCACATGCCCTTGCACACACACCCAAAACACAGATTCACTCACAAATGTTCACACACTCACTAAGAGTCACATACAAATGCAGAATCACGCACAGTCGCACATCTCATGCACACTCGCACATTAACATGTACACTCACAAACTAAAACACACTCACACGCTGTCTTACATACCCAAACACACAGTCACACATACACGCTGAGTAACACTCCAACTTACACAGCTAATCTCTCACAAACACACACACATAACACTAAAACACACCTCCTCATACGATCTCACACAATCACATACGAAACCCTTTCACACTCTGACACTCGCTCGCACAGCACCTTGCTAACCTGCACACACACACCCACTCAGGGTCCCACAAAATCTCATATCCACAAACACACACTCTCACACAGACATACACCTACAACATTCACACATATCCAAAGCACACTTACACGTATGCAGACACAAACGGACCCTCATGCAAACTCACCATCACACACACTCACACACACCAACACACGCTCACAGACTCACACGCAAACACCCTCTCACACACCAACACTCCCACTCACACACAATGTCACAAACCATCACATTTGAGGCATCATATTTCTCCCCATTCCCCTCACACACTCACACTGACACAAACACAGAGACACACGCACAAGCGGGAACTCACACTCAGTCGCATACAAACAAACACATGCACAGGGGCACACAGACAGAAAAGCACCGATTCACTCACAAACAGAATAACACATTCACACTCAATCATGCTGCAGTGTTGTATACACACTCACACTCAATCCCATTCATGGACATACACTCTCACTCATTCATACTCAGACACCCGCTATCACACACACATATGCAAACTCACACATGCACACTTTCACACTCACACCAGTTCCCTCACACGTGTGCACCCTCACACACGCATTCACACACAAAGTCACACACTCACACACACTCAAAGTCTCTCCAATAATTTCGAAAACATTCAGTCAAACACACATACACACTCACACTCACGCACACACTAACACACACTTACACTCACCCTCACTGAAACACACAGGCATATCAACTCTTATACCCTAACACACACGTGCACACACACTCTCTCCAACAGGTACATTCAGTCACACATACACATACTCTACCAGAGATACACAGTCGCACCCACTCAGTCCCACTCACCTCTCGCACACACTCCCACAACTGCACACATAAAATCTAAGTCTCACATGGACTCCCATTCAAACACAAACACACACTGTCCCTCATACACGCAGACTAACACTCTCACTCACACAAATAGTCTCTCACATTTACACACTCACCTGAAGAGTAAAACTCTCCTCACAATAAATAAAACACAATCACATAAGACCTTATTTCACACTGAGACACTGCACCTTGCACACTTACACACTCACACTCAAAGAAACTCACACTATCTCATATTCAGTATCACACCCACTCACACAGACACACACCTCCATAAACACAGACGCACAAACTGTCACACACAGACACACACACGAATGCTGACAAACGCACAGACACAGACGTGCGCACAATATCACACACACAATCACTCACACCAACACACTCACAGACTCACGCACTCACAGACATAATGTCACATACACACACAAAACTACACACAGAGACACACATATTAACAAGCTCACACGCACACATAATTTCAAATGCTGTCACACTCTCACACACATACTTGAACACTGACATAATCACCCTCTTGTAAACATGCTCACACCCTCTCATATAAAGACACTCCCGCTCAGCCGCTCACACACCTGCACGCTCACACAGCAACCTCTCACAAAAAAAATACACACGGTGACAAATGCACACACTCAATCCGAATCAAAAATAGACACGCAAACACACATAGCTGCACACTCACGTGCACATAAATCCATTCGCTGCAAACACACTGAGAAACCGTCTATTGCATCCAATGGCACCCCATTCGACTCCACTCCACAATATTCTACTCCAGTACCCAACAATCCTTCACCTTTTATTGCATTCCATTCCAGGAAAGAAGGCTCCCTTCGTGTCCAAACCACTCAGTTTCCCTCCCCTGCGTCACAGTGCACTCCATTCCACTCCACTTCACAACATTCCACTCCATTCCGCAGCATTCCAACACGTTCTACTGCGTGTCATTCCACCATTGATGGATCCACTCTTCAGCATAACACACAGGAACCATCTATTGCGTCACAATACACCGCATTACAATCCATTCCACAACATTGCTCTTCTATCTGTAGCCTCCCACCACGTTCTATGGCTTTCCATTACAACAGAGAAGGACAATTTCGCTTCCAGACCTCTCAGGAACCTTTGTGGCATCATATTTCAACACATACCCCTCACACACTCACACAGGCACACGCCCAGACCCGCACGTTCACACACTTTCACACAAACACGCACTCTCACACACATGCATGAACACAAATAGACACACAAACACACACACAAAATCTCAGTCTCGCTACAGTCTTGTATACACACTCACAACACCCACTCCTGCCCATTCACACATCTACACTCTCACCCAAACAAATTCACACCACCTCTCACACACACTCACTCCCAGACACATGTACACTCTCACACAAACATATTGACACACACTCATGGAAAGTCCCTCACACATGTTCCAACTCACACTCACACAATCATACACAAACTCACACACACTGACTCACACTCAAACACACAGTCACTCACAGAGACCCTAACACATAGAGTCACACCCCATTACACACACAGACACACACAGAAACACTCACACTCATGCACCTACATCTCGCACATACACTCACACGCACTGATATACACACAGACATATGCACTCCTGAACTCTGACACTCACATGCCCTTGCACACACACCCAAAACACAGATTCACTCACAAATGTTCACACACTCACTAAGAGTCACATACAAATGCAGAATCACGCACAGTCGCACATCTCATGCACACTCGCACATTAACATGTACACTCACAAACTAAAACACACTCACACGCTGTCTTACATACCCAAACACACAGTCACACATACACGCTGAGTAACACTCCAACTTACACAGCTAATCTCTCACAAACACACACACATAACACTAAAACACACCTCCTCATACGATCTCACACAATCACATACGAAACCCTTTCACACTCTGACACTCGCTCGCACAGCACCTTGCTCACCTGCACACACACACCCACTCAGGGTCCCACAAAATCTCATATCCACAAACACACACTCTCACACAGACATACACCTACAACATTCACACATATCCAAAGCACACTTACACGTATGCAGACACAAACGGAACCTCATGCAAACTCACCATCACACACACTCACACACACCAACACACGCTCACAGACTCACACGCAAACACCCTCTCACACACCAACACTCCCACTCACACACAATGTCACAAACCATCACATTTGAGGCATCATATTTCTCCCCATTCCCCTCACACACTCACACTGACACAAACACAGAGACACACGCACAAGCGGGAACTCACACTCAGTCGCATACAAACACATGCACAGGGGCACACAGACAGAAAAGCACCGATTCACTCACAAACAGAATAACACATTCACACGCAATCATGCTGCAGTGTTGTATACACACTCACACTCAATCCCATTCATGGACATACACTCTCACTCATTCATACTCAGACACCCGCTATCACACACACATATGCAAACTCACACATGCACACTTTCACACTCACACCAGTTCCCTCACACGTGTGCACCCTCACACACGCATTCACACACAAAGTCACACACTCACACACACTCAAAGTCTCTCCAATAATTTCGAAAACATTCAGTCAAACACACATACACACTCACACTCACGCACACACTAACACACACTTACACTCACCCTCACTGAAACACACAGGCATATCAACTCTTATACACTAACACACACGTGCACACACACTCTCTCCAACAGGTACATTCAGTCACACATACACATACTCTACCAGAGATACACAGTCGCACCCACTCAGTCCCACTCACCTCTCGCACACACTCCCACAACTGCACACATAAAATCTAAGTCTCACATGGACTCCCATTCAAACACAAACACACACTGTCCCTCATACACGCAGACTAACACTCTCACTCACACAAATAGTCTCTCACATTTACACACTCACCTGAAGAGTAAAACTCTCCTCACAATAAATAAAACACAATCACATAAGACCTTATTTCACACTCACACACTGAGACACTGCACCTTGCACACTTACACACTCACACTCAAAGAAACTCACACTATCTCATATTCAGTATCACACCCACTCACACAGACACACACCTCCATAAACACAGACACACAAACTGTCACACACAGACACACACACGAATGCTGACAAACGCACAGACACAGACGTGCGCACAATATCACACACACAATCACTCACACCAACACACTCACAGACTCACGCACTCACACACATAATGTCACATACACGTACAAAACTACACACAGAGACACACATATTAACAAGCTCACACGCACACATAATTTCAAATGCTGTCACACTCTCACACACATACTTGAACACTGACATAATCACCCTCTTGTAAACATGCTCACACCCTCTCATATAAAGACACTCCCGCTCAGCCGCTCACACACCTGCACGCTCACACAGCAACCTCTCTCAAAAAAAATACACACGGTGACAAATGCACACACTCAATCCGAATCAAAAACAGACACGCAAACACACATAGCTGCACACTCACGTGCACATAAATCCATTCGCTTCAAACACACTGAGAAACCGTCTATTGCATCCAATGGCACCCCATTCGACTCCACTCCACAATATTCTACTCCAGTACCCAACAATCCTTCACCTTTTATTGCATTCCATTCCAGGAAAGAAGGCTCCCTTCGTGTCCAAACCACTCAGTTTCCCTCCCCTGCGTCACAGTGCACTCCATTCCACTCCACTTCACAACATTCCACTCCATTCCGCAGCAATCCAACACGTTCTACTGCGTGTCATTCCACCATAGATGGATCCATTCTTCTGCATAACACACAGGAACCATCTATTGCGTCACAATACACCGCATTACAATCCATTCCACAACATTGCTCTTCTATCTGTAGCCTCCCACCACGTTCTATGGCTTTCCATTACAACAGAGAAGGACAATTTCGCTTCCAGACCTCTCAGGAACCTTTGTGGCATCATATTTCAACACATACCCCTCACACACTCACACAGGCACACGCCCAGACCCGCACGTTCACACACTTTCACACAAACACGCACTCTCACACACATGCATGAACACAAATAGACACACAAACACACACACAAAATCTCAGTCTCGCAACAGTCTTGTATACACACTCACAACACCCACTCCTGCCCATTCACACATCTACACTCTCACCCAAACAAATTCACACCACCTCTCACACACACTCACTCCCAGACACATGTACACTCTCACACAAGCATATTGACACACACTCATGAAAAGTCCCTCACACATGTTCCAACTCACACTCACACAATCATACACAAACTCACACACACTGACTCACACTCAAACACACAGTCACTCACAGAGACCCTAACACATAGAGTCACACCCCATTACACACACAGACACACACAGAAACACTCACACTCATGCACCTACATCTCGCACATACACTCACACGCACTGATATACACACAGACATATGCACTCCTGAACTCTGACACTCACATGCCCTTGCACACACACCCAAAACACAGATTCACTCACAAATGTTCACACACTCACTAAGAGTCACATACAAATGCAGAATCACGCACAGTCGCACATCTCATGCACACTCGCACATGAACATGTACACTCACAAACTAAAACACACTCACACGCTGTCTTACATACCCAAACACACAGTCACACATACACGCTGAGTAACACTCCAACTTACACAGCTAATCTCTCACAAACACACACACATAACACTAAAACACACCTCCTCATACGATATCACACAATCACATACGAAACACTTTCACACTCTGACACTCGCTCGCACAGCACCTTGCTCACCTGCACACACACACCCACTCAGGGTCCCACAAAATCTCATATCCACAAACACACACTCTCACACAGACATACACCTACAACATTCACACATATCCAAAGCACACTTACACGTATGCAGACACAAACGGAACCTCATGCAAACTCACCATCACACACACTCACACACACCAACACACGCTCACAGACTCACACGCAATCACCGTCTCACACACCAGCACTCCCACTCACACACAATGTCACAAACCATCACATTTGAGGCATCATATTTCTCCCCATTCCCCTCACACACTCACACTGACACAAACACAGAGACACACGCACAAGTGGGAACTCACACTCAGTCGCACACAAACAAACACATGCACAGGGGCACACAGACAGAAAAGCACCGAATCACTCACAAACAGAATAACACATTCACACGCAATCATGCTGCAGTGTTGTATACACACTCACACTCAATCCCATTCATGGACATACACTCTCACTCATTCATACTCAGACACCCGCTATCACACACACATATGCAAACTCACACATGCACACTTTCACACTCACACCAGTTCCCTCACACGTGTGCACCCTCACACACGCATTCACACACAAAGTCACACACTCACACACACTCAAAGTCTCTCCAATAATTTCGAAAACATTCAGTCAAACACACATACACACTCACACTCACGCACACACTAACACACACTTACACTCACCCTCACTGAAACACACAGGCATATCAACTCTTATACACTAACACACACGTGCACACACACTCTCTCCAACAGGTACATTCAGTCACACATACACATACTCTACCAGAGATACACAGTCGCACCCACTCAGTCCCACTCACCTCTCGCACACACTCCCACAACTGCACACATAAAATCTAAGTCTCACATGGACTCCCATTCAAACACAAACACACACTGTCCCTCATACACGCAGACTAACACTCTCACTCACACAAATAGTCTCTCACATTTACACACTCACCTGAAGAGTAAAACTCTCCTCACAATAAATAAAACACAATCACATAAGACCTTATTTCACACTCACACACTGAGACACTGCACCTTGCACACTTACACACTCACACTCAAAGAAACTCACACTATCTCATATTCAGTATCACACCCACTCACACAGACACACACCTCCATAAACACAGACACACAAACTGTCACACACAGACACACACACGAATGCTGACAAACGCACAGACACAGACGTGCGCACAATATCACACACACAATCACTCACACCAACACACTCACAGACTCACGCACTCACACACATAATGTCACATACACGTACAAAACTACACACAGAGACACACATATTAACAAGCTCACACGCACACATAATTTCAAATGCTGTCACACTCTCACACACATACTTGAACACTGACATAATCACCCTCTTGTAAACATGCTCACACCCTCTCATATAAAGACACTCCCGCTCAGCCGCTCACACACCTGCACGCTCACACAGCAACCTCTCTCAAAAAAAATACACACGGTGACAAATGCACACACTCAATCCGAATCAAAAATAGACACGCAAACACACATAGCTGCACACTCACGTGCACATAAATCCATTCGCTTCAAACACACTGAGAAACCGTCTATTGCATCCAATGGCACCCCATTCGACTCCACTCCACAATATTCTACTCCAGTACCCAACAATCCTTCACCTTTTATTGCATTCCATTCCAGGAAAGAAGGCTCCCTTCGTGTCCAAACCACTCAGTTTCCCTCCCCTGCGTCACAGTGCACTCCATTCCACTCCACTTCACAACATTCCACTCCATTCCGCAGCAATCCAACACGTTCTACTGCGTGTCATTCCACCATAGATGGATCCATTCTTCTGCATAACACACAGGAACCATCTATTGCGTCACAATACACCGCATTACAATCCATTCCACAACATTGCTCTTCTATCTGTAGCCTCCCACCACGTTCTATGGCTTTCCATTACAACAGAGAAGGACAATTTCGCTTCCAGACCTCTCAGGAACCTTTGTGGCATCATATTTCAACACATACCCCTCACACACTCACACAGGCACACGCCCAGACCCGCACGTTCACACACTTTCACACAAACACGCACTCTCACACACATGCATGAACACAAATAGACACACAAACACACACACAAAATCTCAGTCTCGCAACAGTCTTGTATACACACTCACAACACCCACTCCTGCCCATTCACACATCTACACTCTCACCCAAACAAATTCACACCACCTCTCACACACACTCACTCCCAGACACATGTACACTCTCACACAAGCATATTGACACACACTCATGAAAAGTCCCTCACACATGTTCCAACTCACACTCACACAATCATACACAAACTCACACACACTGACTCACACTCAAACACACAGTCACTCACAGAGACCCTAACACATAGAGTCACACCCCATTACACACACAGACACACACAGAAACACTCACACTCATGCACCTACATCTCGCACATACACTCACACGCACTGATATACACACAGACATATGCACTCCTGAACTCTGACACTCACATGCCCTTGCACACACACCCAAAACACAGATTCACTCACAAATGTTCACACACTCACTAAGAGTCACATACAAATGCAGAATCACGCACAGTCGCACATCTCATGCACACTCGCACATGAACATGTACACTCACAAACTAAAACACACTCACACGCTGTCTTACATACCCAAACACACAGTCACACATACACGCTGAGTAACACTCCAACTTACACAGCTAATCTCTCACAAACACACACACATAACACTAAAACACACCTCCTCATACGATCTCACACAATCACATACGAAGCCCTTTCACACTCTGACACTCGCTCGCACAGCACCTTGCTCACCTGCACACACACACCCACTCAGGGTCCCACAAAATCTCATATCCACAAACACACACTCTCACACAGACATACACCTACAACATTCACACATATCCAAAGCACACTTACACGTATGCAGACACAAACGGACCTTCATGCAAACTCACCATCACACACACTCACACACACCAACACACGCTCACAGACTCACACGCAATCACCGTCTCACACACCAACACTCCCACTCACACACAATGTCACAAACCATCACATTTGAGGCATCATATTTCTCCCCATTCCCCTCACACACTCACACTGACACAAACACAGAGACACACGCACAAGTGGGAACTCACACTCAGTCGCACACAAACAAACACATGCACAGGGGCACACAGACAGAAAAGCACCGAATCACTCACAAACAGAATAACACATTCACACGCAATCATGCTGCAGTGTTGTATACACACTCACACTCAATCCCATTCATGGACATACACTCTCACTCATTCATACTCAGACACCCGCTATCACACACACATATGCAAACTCACACATGCACACTTTCACACTCACACCAGTTCCCTCACACGTGTGCACCCTCACACACGCATTCACACACAAAGTCACACACTCACACACACTCAAAGTCTCTCCAATAATTTCGAAAACATTCAGTCAAACACACATACACACTCACACTCACGCACACACTAACACACACTTACACTCACCCTCACTGAAACACACAGGCATATCAACTCTTATACACTAACACACACGTGCACACACACTCTCTCCAACAGGTACATTCAGTCACACATACACATACTCTACCAGAGATACACAGTCGCACCCACTCAGTCCCACTCACCTCTCGCACACACTCCCACAACTGCACACATAAAATCTAAGTCTCACATGGACTCCCATTCAAACACAAACACACACTGTCCCTCATACACGCAGACTAACACTCTCACTCACACAAATAGTCTCTCACATTTACACACTCACCTGAAGAGTAAAACTCTCCTCACAATAAATAAAACACAATCACATAAGACCTTATTTCACACTCACACACTGAGACACTGCACCTTGCACACTTACACACTCACACTCAAAGAAACTCACACTATCTCATATTCAGTATCACACACACTCACACTGACACACACCTCCATAAACACAGACACACAAACTGTCACACACAGACACACACACGAATGCTGACAAACGCACAGACACAGACGTGCGCACAATATCACACACACAATCACTCACACCAACACACTCACAGACTCACGCACTCACAGACATAATGTCACATACACATACAAAACTACACACAGAGACACACATATTAACAAGCTCACACGCACACATAATTTCAAATGCTGTCACACTCTCACACACATACTTGAACACTGACATAATCACCCTCTTGTAAACATGCTCACACCCTCTCATATAAAGACACTCCCGCTCAGCCGCTCACACACCTGCACGCTCACACAGCAACCTCTCTCAAAAAAAATACACACGGTGACAAATGCACACACTCAATCCGAATCAAAAATAGACACGCAAACACACATAGCTGCACACTCACGTGCACATAAATCCATTCGCTTCAAACACACTGAGAAACCGTCTATTGCATCCAATGGCACCCCATTCGACTCCACTCCACAATATTCTACTCCAGTACCCAACAATCCTTCACCTTTTATTGCATTCCATTCCAGGAAAGAAGGCTCCCTTCGTGTCCAAACCACTCAGTTTCCCTCCCCTGCGTCACAGTGCACTCCATTCCACTCCACTTCACAACATTCCACTCCATTCCGCAGCAATCCAACACGTTCTACTGCGTGTCATTCCACCATAGATGGATCCATTCTTCTGCATAACACACAGGAACCATCTATTGCGTCACAATACACCGCATTACAATCCATTCCACAACATTGCTCTTCTATCTGTAGCCTCCCACCACGTTCTATGGCTTTCCATTACAACAGAGAAGGACAATTTCGCTTCCAGACCTCTCAGGAACCTTTGTGGCATCATATTTCAACACATACCCCTCACACACTCACACAGGCACACGCCCAGACCCGCACGTTCACACACTTTCACACAAACACGCACTCTCACACACATGCATGAACACAAATAGACACACAAACACACACACAAAATCTCAGTCTCGCAACAGTCTTGTATACACACTCACAACACCCACTCCTGCCCATTCACACATCTACACTCTCACCCAAACAAATTCACACCACCTCTCACACACACTCACTCCCAGACACATGTACACTCTCACACAAGCATATTGACACACACTCATGAAAAGTCCCTCACACATGTTCCAACTCACACTCACACAATCATACACAAACTCACACACACTGACTCACACTCAAACACACAGTCACTCACAGAGACCCTAACACATAGAGTCACACCCCATTACACACACAGACACACACAGAAACACTCACACTCATGCACCTACATCTCGCACATACACTCACACGCACTGATATACACACAGACATATGCACTCCTGAACTCTGACACTCACATGCCCTTGCACACACACCCAAAACACAGATTCACTCACAAATGTTCACACACTCACTAAGAGTCACATACAAATGCAGAATCACGCACAGTCGCACATCTCATGCACACTCGCACATGAACATGTACACTCACAAACTAAAACACACTCACACGCTGTCTTACATACCCAAACACACAGTCACACATACACGCTGAGTAACACTCCAACTTACACAGCTAATCTCTCACAAACACACACACATAACACTAAAACACACCTCCTCATACGATATCACACAATCACATACGAAACACTTTCACACTCTGACACTCGCTCGCACAGCACCTTGCTCACCTGCACACACACACCCACTCAGGGTCCCACAAAATCTCATATCCACAAACACACACTCTCACACAGACATACACCTACAACATTCACACATATCCAAAGCACACTTACACGTATGCAGACACAAACGGAACCTCATGCAAACTCACCATCACACACACTCACACACACCAACACACGCTCACAGACTCACACGCAATCACCGTCTCACACACCAGCACTCCCACTCACACACAATGTCACAAACCATCACATTTGAGGCATCATATTTCTCCCCATTCCCCTCACACACTCACACTGACACAAACACAGAGACACACGCACAAGTGGGAACTCACACTCAGTCGCACACAAACAAACACATGCACAGGGGCACACAGACAGAAAAGCACCGAATCACTCACAAACAGAATAACACATTCACACGCAATCATGCTGCAGTGTTGTATACACACTCACACTCAATCCCATTCATGGACATACACTCTCACTCATTCATACTCAGACACCCGCTATCACACACACATATGCAAACTCACACATGCACACTTTCACACTCACACCAGTTCCCTCACACGTGTGCACCCTCACACACGCATTCACACACAAAGTCACACACTCACACACACTCAAAGTCTCTCCAATAATTTCGAAAACATTCAGTCAAACACACATACACACTCACACTCACGCACACACTAACACACACTTACACTCACCCTCACTGAAACACACAGGCATATCAACTCTTATACACTAACACACACGTGCACACACACTCTCTCCAACAGGTACATTCAGTCACACATACACATACTCTACCAGAGATACACAGTCGCACCCACTCAGTCCCACTCACCTCTCGCACACACTCCCACAACTGCACACATAAAATCTAAGTCTCACATGGACTCCCATTCAAACACAAACACACACTGTCCCTCATACACGCAGACTAACACTCTCACTCACACAAATAGTCTCTCACATTTACACACTCACCTGAAGAGTAAAACTCTCCTCACAATAAATAAAACACAATCACATAAGACCTTATTTCACACTCACACACTGAGACACTGCACCTTGCACACTTACACACTCACACTCAAAGAAACTCACACTATCTCATATTCAGTATCACACCCACTCACACAGACACACACCTCCATAAACACAGACACACAAACTGTCACACACAGACACACACACGAATGCTGACAAACGCACAGACACAGACGTGCGCACAATATCACACACACAATCACTCACACCAACACACTCACAGACTCACGCACTCACAGACATAATGTCACATACACGTACAAAACTACACACAGAGACACACATATTAACAAGCTCACACGCACACATAATTTCAAATGCTGTCACACTCTCACACACATACTTGAACACTGACATAATCACCCTCTTGTAAACATGCTCACACCCTCTCATATAAAGACACTCCCGCTCAGCCGCTCACACACCTGCACGCTCACACAGCAACCTCTCTCAAAAAAAATACACACGGTGACAAATGCACACACTCAATCCGAATCAAAAATAGACACGCAAACACACATAGCTGCACACTCACGTGCACATAAATCCATTCGCTGCAAACACACTGAGAAACCGTCTATTGCATCCAATGGCACCCCATTCGACTCCACTCCACAATATTCTACTCCAGTACCCAACAATCCTTCACCTTTTATTGCATTCCATTCCAGGAAAGAAGGCTCCCTTCGTGTCCAAACCACTCAGTTTCCCTCCCCTGCGTCACAGTGCACTCCATTCCACTCCACTTCACAACATTCCACTCCATTCCGCAGCAATCCAACACGTTCTACTGCGTGTCATTCCACCATAGATGGATCCATTCTTCTGCATAACACACAGGAACCATCTATTGCGTCACAATACACCGCATTACAATCCATTCCACAACATTGCTCTTCTATCTGTAGCCTCCCACCACGTTCTATGGCTTTCCATTACAACAGAGAAGGACAATTTCGCTTCCAGACCTCTCAGGAACCTTTGTGGCATCATATTTCAACACATACCCCTCACACACTCACACAGGCACACGCCCAGACCCGCACGTTCACACACTTTCACACAAACACGCACTCTCACACACATGCATGAACACAAATAGACACACAAACACACACACAAAATCTCAGTCTCGCAACAGTCTTGTATACACACTCACAACACCCACTCCTGCCCATTCACACATCTACACTCTCACCCAAACAAATTCACACCACCTCTCACACACACTCACTCCCAGACACATGTACACTCTCACACAAGCATATTGACACACACTCATGAAAAGTCCCTCACACATGTTCCAACTCACACTCACACAATCATACACAAACTCACACACACTGACTCACACTCAAACACACAGTCACTCACAGAGACCCTAACACATAGAGTCACACCCCATTACACACACAGACACACACAGAAACACTCACACTCATGCACCTACATCTCGCACATACACTCACACGCACTGATATACACACAGACATATGCACTCCTGAACTCTGACACTCACATGCCCTTGCACACACACCCAAAACACAGATTCACTCACAAATGTTCACACACTCACTAAGAGTCACATACAAATGCAGAATCACGCACAGTCGCACATCTCATGCACACTCGCACATGAACATGTACACTCACAAACTAAAACACACTCACACGCTGTCTTACATACCCAAACACACAGTCACACATACACGCTGAGTAACACTCCAACTTACACAGCTAATCTCTCACAAACACACACACATAACACTAAAACACACCTCCTCATACGATATCACACAATCACATACGAAACACTTTCACACTCTGACACTCGCTCGCACAGCACCTTGCTCACCTGCACACACACACCCACTCAGGGTCCCACAAAATCTCATATCCACAAACACACACTCTCACACAGACATACACCTACAACATTCACACATATCCAAAGCACACTTACACGTATGCAGACACAAACGGAACCTCATGCAAACTCACCATCACACACACTCACACACACCAACACACGCTCACAGACTCACACGCAATCACCGTCTCACACACCAGCACTCCCACTCACACACAATGTCACAAACCATCACATTTGAGGCATCATATTTCTCCCCATTCCCCTCACACACTCACACTGACACAAACACAGAGACACACGCACAAGTGGGAACTCACACTCAGTCGCACACAAACAAACACATGCACAGGGGCACACAGACAGAAAAGCACCGAATCACTCACAAACAGAATAACACATTCACACGCAATCATGCTGCAGTGTTGTATACACACTCACACTCAATCCCATTCATGGACATACACTCTCACTCATTCATACTCAGACACCCGCTATCACACACACATATGCAAACTCACACATGCACACTTTCACACTCACACCAGTTCCCTCACACGTGTGCACCCTCACACACGCATTCACACACAAAGTCACACACTCACACACACTCAAAGTCTCTCCAATAATTTCGAAAACATTCAGTCAAACACACATACACACTCACACTCACGCACACACTAACACACACTTACACTCACCCTCACTGAAACACACAGGCATATCAACTCTTATACACTAACACACACGTGCACACACACTCTCTCCAACAGGTACATTCAGTCACACATACACATACTCTACCAGAGATACACAGTCGCACCCACTCAGTCCCACTCACCTCTCGCACACACTCCCACAACTGCACACATAAAATCTAAGTCTCACATGGACTCCCATTCAAACACAAACACACACTGTCCCTCATACACGCAGACTAACACTCTCACTCACACAAATAGTCTCTCACATTTACACACTCACCTGAAGAGTAAAACTCTCCTCACAATAAATAAAACACAATCACATAAGACCTTATTTCACACTCACACACTGAGACACTGCACCTTGCACACTTACACACTCACACTAAAAGAAACTCACACTATCTCATATTCAGTATCACACCCACTCACACAGACACACACCTCCATAAACACAGACACACAAACTGTCACACACAGACACACACACGAATGCTGACAAACGCACAGACACAGACGTGCGCACAATATCACACACACAATCACTCACACCAACACACTCACAGACTCACGCACTCACACACATAATGTCACATACACGTACAAAACTACACACAGAGACACACATATTAAGCTCACACGCACACATAATTTCAAATGCTGTCACACTCTCACACACATACTTGAACACTGACATAATCACCCTCTTGTAAACATGCTCACACCCTCTCATATAAAGACACTCCCGCTCAGCCGCTCACACACCTGCACGCTCACACAGCAACCTCTCTCAAAAAAAATACACACGGTGACAAATGCACACACTCAATCCGAATCAAAAATAGACACGCAAACACACATAGCTGCACACTCACGTGCACATAAATCCATTCGCTTCAAACACACTGAGAAACCGTCTATTGCATCCAATGGCACCCCATTCGACTCCACTCCACAATATTCTACTCCAGTACCCAACAATCCTTCACCTTTTATTGCATTCCATTCCAGGAAAGAAGGCTCCCTTCGTGTCCAAACCACTCAGTTTCCCTCCCCTGCGTCACAGTGCACTCCATTCCACTCCACTTCACAACATTCCACTCCATTCCGCAGCAATCCAACACGTTCTACTGCGTGTCATTCCACCATAGATGGATCCATTCTTCTGCATAACACACAGGAACCATCTATTGCGTCACAATACACCGCATTACAATCCATTCCACAACATTGCTCTTCTATCTGTAGCCTCCCACCACGTTCTATGGCTTTCCATTACAACAGAGAAGGCCAATTTCGCTTCCAGACCTCTCAGGAACCTTTGTGGCATCATATTTCAACACATACCCCTCACACACTCACACAGGCACACGCCCAGACCCGCACGTTCACACACTTTCACACAAACACGCACTCTCACACACATGCATGAACACAAATAGACACACAAACACACACACAAAATCTCAGTCTCGCAACAGTCTTGTATACACACTCACAACACCCACTCCTGCCCATTCACACATCTACACTCTCACCCAAACAAATTCACACCACCTCTCACACACACTCACTCCCAGACACATGTACACTCTCACACAAGCATATTGACACACACTCATGAAAAGTCCCTCACACATGTTCCAACTCACACTCACACAATCATACACAAACTCACACACACTGACTCACACTCAAACACACAGTCACTCACAGAGACCCTAACACATAGAGTCACACCCCATTACACACACAGACACACACAGAAACACTCACACTCATGCACCTACATCTCGCACATACACTCACACGCACTGATATACACACAGACATATGCACTCCTGAACTCTGACACTCACATGCCCTTGCACACACACCCAAAACACAGATTCACTCACAAATGTTCACACACTCACTAAGAGTCACATACAAATGCAGAATCACGCACAGTCGCACATCTCATGCACACTCGCACATGAACATGTACACTCACAAACTAAAACACACTCACACGCTGTCTTACATACCCAAACACACAGTCACACATACACGCTGAGTAACACTCCAACTTACACAGCTAATCTCTCACAAACACACACACATAACACTAAAACACACCTCCTCATACGATATCACACAATCACATACGAAACACTTTCACACTCTGACACTCGCTCGCACAGCACCTTGCTCACCTGCACACACACACCCACTCAGGGTCCCACAAAATCTCATATCCACAAACACACACTCTCACACAGACATACACCTACAACATTCACACATATCCAAAGCACACTTACACGTATGCAGACACAAACGGAACCTCATGCAAACTCACCATCACACACACTCACACACACCAACACACGCTCACAGACTCACACGCAATCACCGTCTCACACACCAGCACTCCCACTCACACACAATGTCACAAACCATCACATTTGAGGCATCATATTTCTCCCCATTCCCCTCACACACTCACACTGACACAAACACAGAGACACACGCACAAGTGGGAACTCACACTCAGTCGCACACAAACAAACACATGCACAGGGGCACACAGACAGAAAAGCACCGAATCACTCACAAACAGAATAACACATTCACACGCAATCATGCTGCAGTGTTGTATACACACTCACACTCAATCCCATTCATGGACATACACTCTCACTCATTCATACTCAGACACCCGCTATCACACACACATATGCAAACTCACACATGCACACTTTCACACTCACACCAGTTCCCTCACACGTGTGCACCCTCACACACGCATTCACACACAAAGTCACACACTCACACACACTCAAAGTCTCTCCAATAATTTCGAAAACATTCAGTCAAACACACATACACACTCACACTCACGCACACACTAACACACACTTACACTCACCCTCACTGAAACACACAGGCATATCAACTCTTATACACTAACACACACGTGCACACACACTCTCTCCAACAGGTACATTCAGTCACACATACACATACTCTACCAGAGATACACAGTCGCACCCACTCAGTCCCACTCACCTCTCGCACACACTCCCACAACTGCACACATAAAATCTAAGTCTCACATGGACTCCCATTCAAACACAAACACACACTGTCCCTCATACACGCAGACTAACACTCTCACTCACACAAATAGTCTCTCACATTTACACACTCACCTGAAGAGTAAAACTCTCCTCACAATAAATAAAACACAATCACATAAGACCTTATTTCACACTCACACACTGAGACACTGCACCTTGCACACTTACACACTCACACTCAAAGAAACTCACACTATCTCATATTCAGTATCACACCCACTCACACAGACACACACCTCCATAAACACAGACACACAAACTGTCACACACAGACACACACACGAATGCTGACAAACGCACAGACACAGACGTGCGCACAATATCACACACACAATCACTCACACCAACACACTCACAGACTCACGCACTCACACACATAATGTCACATACACATACAAAACTACACACAGAGACACACATATTAACAAGCTCACACGCACACATAATTTCAAATGCTGTCACACTCTCACACACATACTTGAACACTGACATAATCACCCTCTTGTAAACATGCTCACACCCTCTCATATAAAGACACTCCCGCTCAGCCGCTCACACACCTGCACGCTCACACAGCAACCTCTCTCAAAAAAAATACACACGGTGACAAATGCACACACTCAATCCGAATCAAAAATAGACACGCAAACACACATAGCTGCACACTCACGTGCACATAAATCCATTCGCTTCAAACACACTGAGAAACCGTCTATTGCATCCAATGGCACCCCATTCGACTCCACTCCACAATATTCTACTCCAGTACCCAACAATCCTTCACCTTTTATTGCATTCCATTCCAGGAAAGAAGGCTCCCTTCGTGTCCAAACCACTCAGTTTCCCTCCCCTGCGTCACAGTGCACTCCATTCCACTCCACTTCACAACATTCCACTCCATTCCGCAGCAATCCAACACGTTCTACTGCGTGTCATTCCACCATAGATGGATCCATTCTTCTGCATAACACACAGGAACCATCTATTGCGTCACAATACACCGCATTACAATCCATTCCACAACATTGCTCTTCTATCTGTAGCCTCCCACCACGTTCTATGGCTTTCCATTACAACAGAGAAGGACAATTTCGCTTCCAGACCTCTCAGGAACCTTTGTGGCATCATATTTCAACACATACCCCTCACACACTCACACAGGCACACGCCCAGACCCGCACGTTCACACACTTTCACACAAACACGCACTCTCACACACATGCATGAACACAAATAGACACACAAACACACACACAAAATCTCAGTCTCGCAACAGTCTTGTATACACACTCACAACACCCACTCCTGCCCATTCACACATCTACACTCTCACCCAAACAAATTCACACCACCTCTCACACACACTCACTCCCAGACACATGTACAC
The DNA here is from genome assembly GCF_030020395.1 of Manis pentadactyla. NCBI lineage: Eukaryota > Metazoa > Chordata > Mammalia > Pholidota > Manidae > Manis > Manis pentadactyla. The sequence goes on along the minus strand of NW_026644604.1, from coordinate 76,245 downwards.
TCTCACACAAGCATATTGACACACACTCATGAAAAGTCCCTCACACATGTTCCAACTCACACTCACACAATCATACACAAACTCACACACACTGACTCACACTCAAACACACAGTCACTCACAGAGACCCTAACACATAGAGTCACACCCCATTACACACACAGACACACACAGAAACACTCACACTCATGCACCTACATCTCGCACATACACTCACACGCACTGATATACACACAGACATATGCACTCCTGAACTCTGACACTCACATGCCCTTGCACACACACCCAAAACACAGATTCACTCACAAATGTTCACACACTCACTAAGAGTCACATACAAATGCAGAATCACGCACAGTCGCACATCTCATGCACACTCGCACATGAACATGTACACTCACAAACTAAAACACACTCACACGCTGTCTTACATACCCAAACACACAGTCACACATACACGCTGAGTAACACTCCAACTTACACAGCTAATCTCTCACAAACACACACACATAACACTAAAACACACCTCCTCATACGATATCACACAATCACATACGAAACACTTTCACACTCTGACACTCGCTCGCACAGCACCTTGCTCACCTGCACACACACACCCACTCAGGGTCCCACAAAATCTCATATCCACAAACACACACTCTCACACAGACATACACCTACAACATTCACACATATCCAAAGCACACTTACACGTATGCAGACACAAACGGAACCTCATGCAAACTCACCATCACACACACTCACACACACCAACACACGCTCACAGACTCACACGCAATCACCGTCTCACACACCAGCACTCCCACTCACACACAATGTCACAAACCATCACATTTGAGGCATCATATTTCTCCCCATTCCCCTCACACACTCACACTGACACAAACACAGAGACACACGCACAAGTGGGAACTCACACTCAGTCGCACACAAACAAACACATGCACAGGGGCACACAGACAGAAAAGCACCGAATCACTCACAAACAGAATAACACATTCACACGCAATCATGCTGCAGTGTTGTATACACACTCACACTCAATCCCATTCATGGACATACACTCTCACTCATTCATACTCAGACACCCGCTATCACACACACATATGCAAACTCACACATGCACACTTTCACACTCACACCAGTTCCCTCACACGTGTGCACCCTCACACACGCATTCACACACAAAGTCACACACTCACACACACTCAAAGTCTCTCCAATAATTTCGAAAACATTCAGTCAAACACACATACACACTCACACTCACGCACACACTAACACACACTTACACTCACCCTCACTGAAACACACAGGCATATCAACTCTTATACACTAACACACACGTGCACACACACTCTCTCCAACAGGTACATTCAGTCACACATACACATACTCTACCAGAGATACACAGTCGCACCCACTCAGTCCCACTCACCTCTCGCACACACTCCCACAACTGCACACATAAAATCTAAGTCTCACATGGACTCCCATTCAAACACAAACACACACTGTCCCTCATACACGCAGACTAACACTCTCACTCACACAAATAGTCTCTCACATTTACACACTCACCTGAAGAGTAAAACTCTCCTCACAATAAATAAAACACAATCACATAAGACCTTATTTCACACTCACACACTGAGACACTGCACCTTGCACACTTACACACTCACACTCAAAGAAACTCACACTATCTCATATTCAGTATCACACCCACTCACACAGACACACACCTCCATAAACACAGACACACAAACTGTCACACACAGACACACACACGAATGCTGACAAACGCACAGACACAGACGTGCGCACAATATCACACACACAATCACTCACACCAACACACTCACAGACTCACGCACTCACACACATAATGTCACATACACATACAAAACTACACACAGAGACACACATATTAACAAGCTCACACGCACACATAATTTCAAATGCTGTCACACTCTCACACACATACTTGAACACTGACATAATCACCCTCTTGTAAACATGCTCACACCCTCTCATATAAAGACACTCCCGCTCAGCCGCTCACACACCTGCACGCTCACACAGCAACCTCTCTCAAAAAAAATACACACGGTGACAAATGCACACACTCAATCCGAATCAAAAATAGACACGCAAACACACATAGCTGCACACTCACGTGCACATAAATCCATTCGCTTCAAACACACTGAGAAACCGTCTATTGCATCAAATGGCACCCCATTCGACTCCACTCCACAATATTCTACTCCAGTACCCAACAATCCTTCACCTTTTATTGCATTCCATTCCAGGAAAGAAGGCTCCCTTCGTGTCCAAACCACTCAGTTTCCCTCCCCTGCGTCACAGTGCACTCCATTCCACTCCACTTCACAACATTCCACTCCATTCCGCAGCAATCCAACACGTTCTACTGCGTGTCATTCCACCATAGATGGATCCATTCTTCTGCATAACACACAGGAACCATCTATTGCGTCACAATACACCGCATTACAATCCATTCCACAACATTGCTCTTCTATCTGTAGCCTCCCACCACGTTCTATGGCTTTCCATTACAACAGAGAAGGACAATTTCGCTTCCAGACCTCTCAGGAACCTTTGTGGCATCATATTTCAACACATACCCCTCACACACTCACACAGGCACACGCCCAGACCCGCACGTTCACACACTTTCACACAAACACGCACTCACACACATGCATGAACACAAATAGACACACAAACACACACACAAAATCTCAGTCTCGCAACAGTCTTGTATACACACTCACAACACCCACTCCTGCCCATTCACACATCTACACTCTCACCCAAACAAATTCACACCACCTCTCACACACACTCACTCCCAGACACATGTACACTCTCACACAAGCATATTGACACACACTCATGAAAAGTCCCTCACACATGTTCCAACTCACACTCACACAATCATACACAAACTCACACACACTGACTCACACTCAAACACACAGTCACTCACAGAGACCCTAACACATAGAGTCACACCCCATTACACACACAGACACACACAGAAACACTCACACTCATGCACCTACATCTCGCACATACACTCACACGCACTGATATACACACAGACATATGCACTCCTGAACTCTGACACTCACATGCCCTTGCACACACACCCAAAACACAGATTCACTCACAAATGTTCACACACTCACTAAGAGTCACATACAAATGCAGAATCACGCACAGTCGCACATCTCATGCACACTCGCACATGAACATGTACACTCACAAACTAAAACACACTCACACGCTGTCTTACATACCCAAACACACAGTCACACATACACGCTGAGTAACACTCCAACTTACACAGCTAATCTCTCACAAACACACACACATAACACTAAAACACACCTCCTCATACGATATCACACAATCACATACGAAACACTTTCACACTCTGACACTCGCTCGCACAGCACCTTGCTCACCTGCACACACACACCCACTCAGGGTCCCACAAAATCTCATATCCACAAACACACACTCTCACACAGACATACACCTACAACATTCACACATATCCAAAGCACACTTACACGTATGCAGACACAAACGGAACCTCATGCAAACTCACCATCACACACACTCACACACACCAACACACGCTCACAGACTCACACGCAATCACCGTCTCACACACCAGCACTCCCACTCACACACAATGTCACAAACCATCACATTTGAGGCATCATATTTCTCCCCATTCCCCTCACACACTCACACTGACACAAACACAGAGACACACGCACAAGTGGGAACTCACACTCAGTCGCACACAAACAAACACATGCACAGGGGCACACAGACAGAAAAGCACCGAATCACTCACAAACAGAATAACACATTCACACGCAATCATGCTGCAGTGTTGTATACACACTCACACTCAATCCCATTCATGGACATACACTCTCACTCATTCATACTCAGACACCCGCTATCACACACACATATGCAAACTCACACATGCACACTTTCACACTCACACCAGTTCCCTCACACGTGTGCACCCTCACACACGCATTCACACACAAAGTCACACACTCACACACACTCAAAGTCTCTCCAATAATTTCGAAAACATTCAGTCAAACACACATACACACTCACACTCACACACACACTAACACACACTTACACTCACCCTCACTGAAACACACAGGCATATCAACTCTTATACACTAACACACACGTGCACACACACTCTCTCCAACAGGTACATTCAGTCACACATACACATACTCTACCAGAGATACACAGTCGCACCCACTCAGTCCCACTCACCTCTCGCACACACTCCCACAACTGCACACATAAAATCTAAGTCTCACATGGACTCCCATTCAAACACAAACACACACTGTCCCTCATACACGCAGACTAACACTCTCACTCACACAAATAGTCTCTCACATTTACACACTCACCTGAAGAGTAAAACTCTCCTCACAATAAATAAAACACAATCACATAAGACCTTATTTCACACTCACACACTGAGACACTGCACCTTGCACACTTACACACTCACACTCAAAGAAACTCACACTATCTCATATTCAGTATCACACCCACTCACACAGACACACACCTCCATAAACACAGACACACAAACTGTCACACACAGACACACACACGAATGCTGACAAACGCACAGACACAGACGTGCGCACAATATCACACACACAATCACTCACACCAACACACTCACAGACTCACGCACTCACACACATAATGTCACATACACGTACAAAACTACACACAGAGACACACATATTAACAAGCTCACACGCACACATAATTTCAAATGCTGTCACACTCTCACACACATACTTGAACACTGACATAATCACCCTCTTGTAAACATGCTCACACCCTCTCATATAAAGACACTCCCGCTCAGCCGCTCACACACCTGCACGCTCACACAGCAACCTCTCTCAAAAAAAATACACACGGTGACAAATGCACACACTCAATCCGAATCAAAAATAGACACGCAAACACACATAGCTGCACACTCACGTGCACATAAATCCATTCGCTTCAAACACACTGAGAAACCGTCTATTGCATCCAATGGCACCCCATTCGACTCCACTCCACAATATTCTACTCCAGTACCCAACAATCCTTCACCTTTTATTGCATTCCATTCCAGGAAAGAAGGCTCCCTTCGTGTCCAAACCACTCAGTTTCCCTCCCCTGCGTCACAGTGCACTCCATTCCACTCCACTTCACAACATTCCACTCCATTCCGCAGCAATCCAACACGTTCTACTGCGTGTCATTCCACCATAGATGGATCCATTCTTCTGCATAACACACAGGAACCATCTATTGCGTCACAATACACCGCATTACAATCCATTCCACAACATTGCTCTTCTATCTGTAGCCTCCCACCACGTTCTATGGCTTTCCATTACAACAGAGAAGGACAATTTCGCTTCCAGACCTCTCAGGAACCTTTGTGGCATCATATTTCAACACATACCCCTCACACACTCACACAGGCACACGCCCAGACCCGCACGTTCACACACTTTCACACAAACACGCACTCACACACATGCATGAACACAAATAGACACACAAACACACACACAAAATCTCAGTCTCGCAACAGTCTTGTATACACACTCACAACACCCACTCCTGCCCATTCACACATCTACACTCTCACCCAAACAAATTCACACCACCTCTCACACACACTCACTCCCAGACACATGTACACTCTCACACAAGCATATTGACACACACTCATGAAAAGTCCCTCACACATGTTCCAACTCACACTCACACAATCATACACAAACTCACACACACTGACTCACACTCAAACACACAGTCACTCACAGAGACCCTAACACATAGAGTCACACCCCATTACACACACAGACACACACAGAAACACTCACACTCATGCACCTACATCTCGCACATACACTCACACGCACTGATATACACACAGACATATGCACTCCTGAACTCTGACACTCACATGCCCTTGCACACACACCCAAAACACAGATTCACTCACAAATGTTCACACACTCACTAAGAGTCACATACAAATGCAGAATCACGCACAGTCGCACATCTCATGCACACTCGCACATGAACATGTACACTCACAAACTAAAACACACTCACACGCTGTCTTACATACCCAAACACACAGTCACACATACACGCTGAGTAACACTCCAACTTACACAGCTAATCTCTCACAAACACACACACATAACACTAAAACACACCTCCTCATACGATATCACACAATCACATACGAAACACTTTCACACTCTGACACTCGCTCGCACAGCACCTTGCTCACCTGCACACACACACCCACTCAGGGTCCCACAAAATCTCATATCCACAAACACACACTCTCACACAGACATACACCTACAACATTCACACATATCCAAAGCACACTTACACGTATGCAGACACAAACGGAACCTCATGCAAACTCACCATCACACACACTCACACACACCAACACACGCTCACAGACTCACACGCAATCACCGTCTCACACACCAGCACTCCCACTCACACACAATGTCACAAACCATCACATTTGAGGCATCATATTTCTCCCCATTCCCCTCACACACTCACACTGACACAAACACAGAGACACACGCACAAGTGGGAACTCACACTCAGTCGCACACAAACAAACACATGCACAGGGGCACACAGACAGAAAAGCACCGAATCACTCACAAACAGAATAACACATTCACACGCAATCATGCTGCAGTGTTGTATACACACTCACACTCAATCCCATTCATGGACATACACTCTCACTCATTCATACTCAGACACCCGCTATCACACACACATATGCAAACTCACACATGCACACTTTCACACTCACACCAGTTCCCTCACACGTGTGCACCCTCACACACGCATTCACACACAAAGTCACACACTCACACACACTCAAAGTCTCTCCAATAATTTCGAAAACATTCAGTCAAACACACATACACACTCACACTCACGCACACACTAACACACACTTACACTCACCCTCACTGAAACACACAGGCATATCAACTCTTATACACTAACACACACGTGCACACACACTCTCTCCAACAGGTACATTCAGTCACACATACACATACTCTACCAGAGATACACAGTCGCACCCACTCAGTCCCACTCACCTCTCGCACACACTCCCACAACTGCACACATAAAATCTAAGTCTCACATGGACTCCCATTCAAACACAAACACACACTGTCCCTCATACACGCAGACTAACACTCTCACTCACACAAATAGTCTCTCACATTTACACACTCACCTGAAGAGTAAAACTCTCCTCACAATAAATAAAACACAATCACATAAGACCTTATTTCACACTCACACACTGAGACACTGCACCTTGCACACTTACACACTCACACTCAAAGAAACTCACACTATCTCATATTCAGTATCACACCCACTCACACAGACACACACCTCCATAAACACAGACACACAAACTGTCACACACAGACACACACACGAATGCTGACAAACGCACAGACACAGACGTGCGCACAATATCACACACACAATCACTCACACCAACACACTCACAGACTCACGCACTCACACACATAATGTCACATACACGTACAAAACTACACACAGAGACACACATATTAACAAGCTCACACGCACACATAATTTCAAATGCTGTCACACTCTCACACACATACTTGAACACTGACATAATCACCCTCTTGTAAACATGCTCACACCCTCTCATATAAAGACACTCCCGCTCAGCCGCTCACACACCTGCACGCTCACACAGCAACCTCTCTCAAAAAAAATACACACGGTGACAAATGCACACACTCAATCCGAATCAAAAATAGACACGCAAACACACATAGCTGCACACTCACGTGCACATAAATCCATTCGCTTCAAACACACTGAGAAACCGTCTATTGCATCCAATGGCACCCCATTCGACTCCACTCCACAATATTCTACTCCAGTACCCAACAATCCTTCACCTTTTATTGCATTCCATTCCAGGAAAGAAGGCTCCCTTCGTGTCCAAACCACTCAGTTTCCCTCCCCTGCGTCACAGTGCACTCCATTCCACTCCACTTCACAACATTCCACTCCATTCCGCAGCAATCCAACACGTTCTACTGCGTGTCATTCCACCATAGATGGATCCATTCTTCTGCATAACACACAGGAACCATCTATTGCGTCACAATACACCGCATTACAATCCATTCCACAACATTGCTCTTCTATCTGTAGCCTCCCACCACGTTCTATGGCTTTCCATTACAACAGAGAAGGACAATTTCGCTTCCAGACCTCTCAGGAACCTTTGTGGCATCATATTTCAACACATACCCCTCACACACTCACACAGGCACACGCCCAGACCCGCACGTTCACACACTTTCACACAAACACGCACTCACACACATGCATGAACACAAATAGACACACAAACACACACACAAAATCTCAGTCTCGCAACAGTCTTGTATACACACTCACAACACCCACTCCTGCCCATTCACACATCTACACTCTCACCCAAACAAATTCACACCACCTCTCACACACACTCACTCCCAGACACATGTACACTCTCACACAAGCATATTGACACACACTCATGAAAAGTCCCTCACACATGTTCCAACTCACACTCACACAATCATACACAAACTCACACACACTGACTCACACTCAAACACACAGTCACTCACAGAGACCCTAACACATAGAGTCACACCCCATTACACACACAGACACACACAGAAACACTCACACTCATGCACCTACATCTCGCACATACACTCACACGCACTGATATACACACAGACATATGCACTCCTGAACTCTGACACTCACATGCCCTTGCACACACACCCAAAACACAGATTCACTCACAAATGTTCACACACTCACTAAGAGTCACATACAAATGCAGAATCACGCACAGTCGCACATCTCATGCACACTCGCACATGAACATGTACACTCACAAACTAAAACACACTCACACGCTGTCTTACATACCCAAACACACAGTCACACATACACGCTGAGTAACACTCCAACTTACACAGCTAATCTCTCACAAACACACACACATAACACTAAAACACACCTCCTCATACGATATCACACAATCACATACGAAACACTTTCACACTCTGACACTCGCTCGCACAGCACCTTGCTCACCTGCACACACACACCCACTCAGGGTCCCACAAAATCTCATATCCACAAACACACACTCTCACACAGACATACACCTACAACATTCACACATATCCAAAGCACACTTACACGTATGCAGACACAAACGGAACCTCATGCAAACTCACCATCACACACACTCACACACACCAACACACGCTCACAGACTCACACGCAATCACCGTCTCACACACCAGCACTCCCACTCACACACAATGTCACAAACCATCACATTTGAGGCATCATATTTCTCCCCATTCCCCTCACACACTCACACTGACACAAACACAGAGACACACGCACAAGTGGGAACTCACACTCAGTCGCACACAAACAAACACATGCACAGGGGCACACAGACAGAAAAGCACCGAATCACTCACAAACAGAATAACACATTCACACGCAATCATGCTGCAGTGTTGTATACACACTCACACTCAATCCCATTCATGGACATACACTCTCACTCATTCATACTCAGACACCCGCTATCACACACACATATGCAAACTCACACATGCACACTTTCACACTCACACCAGTTCCCTCACACGTGTGCACCCTCACACACGCATTCACACACAAAGTCACACACTCACACACACTCAAAGTCTCTCCAATAATTTCGAAAACATTCAGTCAAACACACATACACACTCACACTCACGCACACACTAACACACACTTACACTCACCCTCACTGAAACACACAGGCATATCAACTCTTATACACTAACACACACGTGCACACACACTCTCTCCAACAGGTACATTCAGTCACACATACACATACTCTACCAGAGATACACAGTCGCACCCACTCAGTCCCACTCACCTCTCGCACACACTCCCACAACTGCACACATAAAATCTAAGTCTCACATGGACTCCCATTCAAACACAAACACACACTGTCCCTCATACACGCAGACTAACACTCTCACTCACACAAATAGTCTCTCACATTTACACACTCACCTGAAGAGTAAAACTCTCCTCACAATAAATAAAACACAATCACATAAGACCTTATTTCACACTCACACACTGAGACACTGCACCTTGCACACTTACACACTCACACTCAAAGAAACTCACACTATCTCATATTCAGTATCACACCCACTCACACAGACACACACCTCCATAAACACAGACACACAAACTGTCACACACAGACACACACACGAATGCTGACAAACGCACAGACACAGACGTGCGCACAATATCACACACACAATCACTCACACCAACACACTCACAGACTCACGCACTCACACACATAATGTCACATACACGTACAAAACTACACACAGAGACACACATATTAACAAGCTCACACGCACACATAATTTCAAATGCTGTCACACTCTCACACACATACTTGAACACTGACATAATCACCCTCTTGTAAACATGCTCACACCCTCTCATATAAAGACACTCCCGCTCAGCCGCTCACACACCTGCACGCTCACACAGCAACCTCTCTCAAAAAAAATACACACGGTGACAAATGCACACACTCAATCCGAATCAAAAATAGACACGCAAACACACATAGCTGCACACTCACGTGCACATAAATCCATTCGCTTCAAACACACTGAGAAACCGTCTATTGCATCCAATGGCACCCCATTCGACTCCACTCCACAATATTCTACTCCAGTACCCAACAATCCTTCACCTTTTATTGCATTCCATTCCAGGAAAGAAGGCTCCCTTCGTGTCCAAACCACTCAGTTTCCCTCCCCTGCGTCACAGTGCACTCCATTCCACTCCACTTCACAACATTCCACTCCATTCCGCAGCAATCCAACACGTTCTACTGCGTGTCATTCCACCATAGATGGATCCATTCTTCTGCATAACACACAGGAACCATCTATTGCGTCACAATACACCGCATTACAATCCATTCCACAACATTGCTCTTCTATCTGTAGCCTCCCACCACGTTCTATGGCTTTCCATTACAACAGAGAAGGACAATTTCGCTTCCAGACCTCTCAGGAACCTTTGTGGCATCATATTTCAACACATACCCCTCACACACTCACACAGGCACACGCCCAGACCCGCACGTTCACACACTTTCACACAAACACGCACTCACACACATGCATGAACACAAATAGACACACAAACACACACACAAAATCTCAGTCTCGCAACAGTCTTGTATACACACTCACAACACCCACTCCTGCCCATTCACACATCTACACTCTCACCCAAACAAATTCACACCACCTCTCACACACACTCACTCCCAGACACATGTACACTCTCACACAAGCATATTGACACACACTCATGAAAAGTCCCTCACACATGTTCCAACTCACACTCACACAATCATACACAAACTCACACACACTGACTCACACTCAAACACACAGTCACTCACAGAGACCCTAACACATAGAGTCACACCCCATTACACACACAGACACACACAGAAACACTCACACTCATGCACCTACATCTCGCACATACACTCACACGCACTGATATACACACAGACATATGCACTCCTGAACTCTGACACTCACATGCCCTTGCACACACACCCAAAACACAGATTCACTCACAAATGTTCACACACTCACTAAGAGTCACATACAAATGCAGAATCACGCACAGTCGCACATCTCATGCACACTCGCACATGAACATGTACACTCACAAACTAAAACACACTCACACGCTGTCTTACATACCCAAACACACAGTCACACATACACGCTGAGTAACACTCCAACTTACACAGCTAATCTCTCACAAACACACACACATAACACTAAAACACACCTCCTCATACGATATCACACAATCACATACGAAACACTTTCACACTCTGACACTCGCTCGCACAGCACCTTGCTCACCTGCACACACACACCCACTCAGGGTCCCACAAAATCTCATATCCACAAACACACACTCTCACACAGACATACACCTACAACATTCACACATATCCAAAGCACACTTACACGTATGCAGACACAAACGGAACCTCATGCAAACTCACCATCACACACACTCACACACACCAACACACGCTCACAGACTCACACGCAATCACCGTCTCACACACCAGCACTCCCACTCACACACAATGTCACAAACCATCACATTTGAGGCATCATATTTCTCCCCATTCCCCTCACACACTCACACTGACACAAACACAGAGACACACGCACAAGTGGGAACTCACACTCAGTCGCACACAAACAAACACATGCACAGGGGCACACAGACAGAAAAGCACCGAATCACTCACAAACAGAATAACACATTCACACGCAATCATGCTGCAGTGTTGTATACACACTCACACTCAATCCCATTCATGGACATACACTCTCACTCATTCATACTCAGACACCCGCTATCACACACACATATGCAAACTCACACATGCACACTTTCACACTCACACCAGTTCCCTCACACGTGTGCACCCTCACACACGCATTCACACACAAAGTCACACACTCACACACACTCAAAGTCTCTCCAATAATTTCGAAAACATTCAGTCAAACACACATACACACTCACACTCACGCACACACTAACACACACTTACACTCACCCTCACTGAAACACACAGGCATATCAACTCTTATACACTAACACACACGTGCACACACACTCTCTCCAACAGGTACATTCAGTCACACATACACATACTCTACCAGAGATACACAGTCGCACCCACTCAGTCCCACTCACCTCTCGCACACACTCCCACAACTGCACACATAAAATCTAAGTCTCACATGGACTCCCATTCAAACACAAACACACACTGTCCCTCATACACGCAGACTAACACTCTCACTCACACAAATAGTCTCTCACATTTACACACTCACCTGAAGAGTAAAACTCTCCTCACAATAAATAAAACACAATCACATAAGACCTTATTTCACACTCAGACACTGAGACACTGCACCTTGCACACTTACACACTCACACTCAAAGAAACTCACACTATCTCATATTCAGTATCACACCCACTCACACAGACACACACCTCCATAAACACAGACACACAAACTGTCACACACAGACACACACACGAATGCTGACAAACGCACAGACACAGACGTGCGCACAATATCACACACACAATCACTCACACCAACACACTCACAGACTCACGCACTCACAGACATAATGTCACATACACATACAAAACTACACACAGAGACACACATATTAACAAGCTCACACGCACACATAATTTCAAATGCTGTCACACTCTCACACACATACTTGAACACTGACATAATCACCCTCTTGTAAACATGCTCACACCCTCTCATATAAAGACACTCCCGCTCAGCCGCTCACACACCTGCACGCTCACACAGCAACCTCTCTCAAAAAAAATACACACGGTGACAAATGCACACACTCAATCCGAATCAAAAATAGACACGCAAACACACATAGCTGCACACTCACGTGCACATAAATCCATTCGCTTCAAACACACTGAGAAACCGTCTATTGCATCCAATGGCACCCCATTCGACTCCACTCCACAATATTCTACTCCAGTACCCAACAATCCTTCACCTTTTATTGCATTCCATTCCAGGAAAGAAGGCTCCCTTCGTGTCCAAACCACTCAGTTTCCCTCCCCTGCGTCACAGTGCACTCCATTCCACTCCACTTCACAACATTCCACTCCATTCCGCAGCAATCCAACACGTTCTACTGCGTGTCATTCCACCATAGATGGATCCATTCTTCTGCATAACACACAGGAACCATCTATTGCGTCACAATACACCGCATTACAATCCATTCCACAACATTGCTCTTCTATCTGTAGCCTCCCACCACGTTCTATGGCTTTCCATTACAACAGAGAAGGACAATTTCGCTTCCAGACCTCTCAGGAACCTTTGTGGCATCATATTTCAACACATACCCCTCACACACTCACACAGGCACACGCCCAGACCCGCACGTTCACACACTTTCACACAAACACGCACTCACACACATGCATGAACACAAATAGACACACAAACACACACACAAAATCTCAGTCTCGCAACAGTCTTGTATACACACTCACAACACCCACTCCTGCCCATTCACACATCTACACTCTCACCCAAACAAATTCACACCACCTCTCACACACACTCACTCCCAGACACATGTACACTCTCACACAAGCATATTGACACACACTCATGAAAAGTCCCTCACACATGTTCCAACTCACACTCACACAATCATACACAAACTCACACACACTGACTCACACTCAAACACACAGTCACTCACAGAGACCCTAACACATAGAGTCACACCCCATTACACACACAGACACACACAGAAACACTCACACTCATGCACCTACATCTCGCACATACACTCACACGCACTGATATACACACAGACATATGCACTCCTGAACTCTGACACTCACATGCCCTTGCACACACACCCAAAACACAGATTCACTCACAAATGTTCACACACTCACTAAGAGTCACATACAAATGCAGAATCACGCACAGTCGCACATCTCATGCACACTCGCACATGAACATGTACACTCACAAACTAAAACACACTCACACGCTGTCTTACATACCCAAACACACAGTCACACATACACGCTGAGTAACACTCCAACTTACACAGCTAATCTCTCACAAACACACACACATAACACTAAAACACACCTCCTCATACGATATCACACAATCACATACGAAACACTTTCACACTCTGACACTCGCTCGCACAGCACCTTGCTCACCTGCACACACACACCCACTCAGGGTCCCACAAAATCTCATATCCACAAACACACACTCTCACACAGACATACACCTACAACATTCACACATATCCAAAGCACACTTACACGTATGCAGACACAAACGGAACCTCATGCAAACTCACCATCACACACACTCACACACACCAACACACGCTCACAGACTCACACGCAATCACCGTCTCACACACCAGCACTCCCACTCACACACAATGTCACAAACCATCACATTTGAGGCATCATATTTCTCCCCATTCCCCTCACACACTCACACTGACACAAACACAGAGACACACGCACAAGTGGGAACTCACACTCAGTCGCACACAAACAAACACATGCACAGGGGCACACAGACAGAAAAGCACCGAATCACTCACAAACAGAATAACACATTCACACGCAATCATGCTGCAGTGTTGTATACACACTCACACTCAATCCCATTCATGGACATACACTCTCACTCATTCATACTCAGACACCCGCTATCACACACACATATGCAAACTCACACATGCACACTTTCACACTCACACCAGTTCCCTCACACGTGTGCACCCTCACACACGCATTCACACACAAAGTCACACACTCACACACACTCAAAGTCTCTCCAATAATTTCGAAAACATTCAGTCAAACACACATACACACTCACACTCACGCACACACTAACACACACTTACACTCACCCTCACTGAAACACACAGGCATATCAACTCTTATACACTAACACACACGTGCACACACACTCTCTCCAACAGGTACATTCAGTCACACATACACATACTCTACCAGAGATACACAGTCGCACCCACTCAGTCCCACTCACCTCTCGCACACACTCCCACAACTGCACACATAAAATCTAAGTCTCACATGGACTCCCATTCAAACACAAACACACACTGTCCCTCATACACGCAGACTAACACTCTCACTCACACAAATAGTCTCTCACATTTACACACTCACCTGAAGAGTAAAACTCTCCTCACAATAAATAAAACACAATCACATAAGACCTTATTTCACACTCACACACTGAGACACTGCACCTTGCACACTTACACACTCACACTCAAAGAAACTCACACTATCTCATATTCAGTATCACACCCACTCACACAGACACACACCTCCATAAACACAGACACACAAACTGTCACACACAGACACACACACGAATGCTGACAAACGCACAGACACAGACGTGCGCACAATATCACACACACAATCACTCACACCAACACACTCACAGACTCACGCACTCACACACATAATGTCACATACACGTACAAAACTACACACAGAGACACACATATTAACAAGCTCACACGCACACATAATTTCAAATGCTGTCACACTCTCACACACATACTTGAACACTGACATAATCACCCTCTTGTAAACATGCTCACACCCTCTCATATAAAGACACTCCCGCTCAGCCACTCACACACCTGCACGCTCACACAGCAACCTCTCTCAAAAAAAATACACACGGTGACAAATGCACACACTCAATCCGAATCAAAAATAGACACGCAAACACACATAGCTGCACACTCACGTGCACATAAATCCATTCGCTTCAAACACACTGAGAAACCGTCTATTGCATCCAATGGCACCCCATTCGACTCCACTCCACAATATTCTACTCCAGTACCCAACAATCCTTCACCTTTTATTGCATTCCATTCCAGGAAAGAAGGCTCCCTTCGTGTCCAAACCACTCAGTTTCCCTCCCCTGCGTCACAGTGCACTCCATTCCACTCCACTTCACAACATTCCACTCCATTCCGCAGCAATCCAACACGTTCTACTGCGTGTCATTCCACCATAGATGGATCCATTCTTCTGCATAACACACAGGAACCATCTATTGCGTCACAATACACCGCATTACAATCCATTCCACAACATTGCTCTTCTATCTGTAGCCTCCCACCACGTTCTATGGCTTTCCATTACAACAGAGAAGGACAATTTCGCTTCCAGACCTCTCAGGAACCTTTGTGGCATCATATTTCAACACATACCCCTCACACACTCACACAGGCACACGCCCAGACCCGCACGTTCACACACTTTCACACAAACACGCACTCTCACACACATGCATGAACACAAATAGACACACAAACACACACACAAAATCTCAGTCTCGCAACAGTCTTGTATACACACTCACAACACCCACTCCTGCCCATTCACACATCTACACTCTCACCCAAACAAATTCACACCACCTCTCACACACACTCACTCCCAGACACATGTACACTCTCACACAAGCATATTGACACACACTCATGAAAAGTCCCTCACACATGTTCCAACTCACACTCACACAATCATACACAAACTCACACACACTGACTCACACTCAAACACACAGTCACTCACAGAGACCCTAACACATAGAGTCACACCCCATTACACACACAGACACACACAGAAACACTCACACTCATGCACCTACATCTCGCACATACACTCACACGCACTGATATACACACAGACATATGCACTCCTGAACTCTGACACTCACATGCCCTTGCACACACACCCAAAACACAGATTCACTCACAAATGTTCACACACTCACTAAGAGTCACATACAAATGCAGAATCACGCACAGTCGCACATCTCATGCACACTCGCACATGAACATGTACACTCACAAACTAAAACACACTCACACGCTGTCTTACATACCCAAACACACAGTCACACATACACGCTGAGTAACACTCCAACTTACACAGCTAATCTCTCACAAACACACACACATAACACTAAAACACACCTCCTCATACGATATCACACAATCACATACGAAACACTTTCACACTCTGACACTCGCTCGCACAGCACCTTGCTCACCTGCACACACACACCCACTCAGGGTCCCACAAAATCTCATATCCACAAACACACACTCTCACACAGACATACACCTACAACATTCACACATATCCAAAGCACACTTACACGTATGCAGACACAAACGGAACCTCATGCAAACTCACCATCACACACACTCACACACACCAACACACGCTCACAGACTCACACGCAATCACCGTCTCACACACCAGCACTCCCACTCACACACAATGTCACAAACCATCACATTTGAGGCATCATATTTCTCCCCATTCCCCTCACACACTCACACTGACACAAACACAGAGACACACGCACAAGTGGGAACTCACACTCAGTCGCACACAAACAAACACATGCACAGGGGCACACAGACAGAAAAGCACCGAATCACTCACAAACAGAATAACACATTCACACGCAATCATGCTGCAGTGTTGTATACACACTCACACTCAATCCCATTCATGGACATACACTCTCACTCATTCATACTCAGACACCCGCTATCACACACACATATGCAAACTCACACATGCACACTTTCACACTCACACCAGTTCCCTCACACGTGTGCACCCTCACACACGCATTCACACACAAAGTCACACACTCACACACACTCAAAGTCTCTCCAATAATTTCGAAAACATTCAGTCAAACACACATACACACTCACACTCACGCACACACTAACACACACTTACACTCACCCTCACTGAAACACACAGGCATATCAACTCTTATACACTAACACACACGTGCACACACACTCTCTCCAACAGGTACATTCAGTCACACATACACATACTCTACCAGAGATACACAGTCGCACCCACTCAGTCCCACTCACCTCTCGCACACACTCCCACAACTGCACACATAAAATCTAAGTCTCACATGGACTCCCATTCAAACACAAACACACACTGTCCCTCATACACGCAGACTAACACTCTCACTCACACAAATAGTCTCTCACATTTACACACTCACCTGAAGAGTAAAACTCTCCTCACAATAAATAAAACACAATCACATAAGACCTTATTTCACACTCACACACTGAGACACTGCACCTTGCACACTTACACACTCACACTCAAAGAAACTCACACTATCTCATATTCAGTATCACACCCACTCACACAGACACACACCTCCATAAACACAGACACACAAACTGTCACACACAGACACACACACGAATGCTGACAAACGCACAGACACAGACGTGCGCACAATATCACACACACAATCACTCACACCAACACACTCACAGACTCACGCACTCACACACATAATGTCACATACACGTACAAAACTACACACAGAGACACACATATTAACAAGCTCACACGCACACATAATTTCAAATGCTGTCACACTCTCACACACATACTTGAACACTGACATAATCACCCTCTTGTAAACATGCTCACACCCTCTCATATAAAGACACTCCCGCTCAGCCGCTCACACACCTGCACGCTCACACAGCAACCTCTCTCAAAAAAAATACACACGGTGACAAATGCACACACTCAATCCGAATCAAAAATAGACACGCAAACACACATAGCTGCACACTCACGTGCACATAAATCCATTCGCTTCAAACACACTGAGAAACCGTCTATTGCATCCAATGGCACCCCATTCGACTCCACTCCACAATATTCTACTCCAGTACCCAACAATCCTTCACCTTTTATTGCATTCCATTCCAGGAAAGAAGGCTCCCTTCGTGTCCAAACCACTCAGTTTCCCTCCCCTGCGTCACAGTGCACTCCATTCCACTCCACTTCACAACATTCCACTCCATTCCGCAGCAATCCAACACGTTCTACTGCGTGTCATTCCACCATAGATGGATCCATTCTTCTGCATAACACACAGGAACCATCTATTGCGTCACAATACACCGCATTACAATCCATTCCACAACATTGCTCTTCTATCTGTAGCCTCCCACCACGTTCTATGGCTTTCCATTACAACAGAGAAGGACAATTTCGCTTCCAGACCTCTCAGGAACCTTTGTGGCATCATATTTCAACACATACCCCTCACACACTCACACAGGCACACGCCCAGACCCGCACGTTCACACACTTTCACACAAACACGCACTCTCACACACATGCATGAACACAAATAGACACACAAACACACACACAAAATCTCAGTCTCGCTACAGTCTTGTATACACACTCACAACACCCACTCCTGCCCATTCACACATCTACACTCTCACCCAAACAAATTCACACCACCTCTCACACACACTCACTCCCAGACACATGTACACTCTCACACAAGCATATTGACACACACTCATGAAAAGTCCCTCACACATGTTCCAACTCACACTCACACAATCATACACAAACTCACACACACTGACTCACACTCAAACACACAGTCACTCACAGAGACCCTAACACATAGAGTCACACCCCATTACACACACAGACACACACAGAAACACTCACACTCATGCACCTACATCTCGCACATACACTCACACGCACTGATATACACACAGACATATGCACTCCTGAACTCTGACACTCACATGCCCTTGCACACACACCCAAAACACAGATTCACTCACAAATGTTCACACACTCACTAAGAGTCACATACAAATGCAGAATCACGCACAGTCGCACATCTCATGCACACTCGCACATGAACATGTACACTCACAAACTAAAACACACTCACACGCTGTCTTACATACCCAAACACACAGTCACACATACACGCTGAGTAACACTCCAACTTACACAGCTAATCTCTCACAAACACACACACATAACACTAAAACACACCTCCTCATACGATATCACACAATCACATACGAAACACTTTCACACTCTGACACTCGCTCGCACAGCACCTTGCTCACCTGCACACACACACCCACTCAGGGTCCCACAAAATCTCATATCCACAAACACACACTCTCACACAGACATACACCTACAACATTCACACATATCCAAAGCACACTTACACGTATGCAGACACAAACGGAACCTCATGCAAACTCACCATCACACACACTCACACACACCAACACACGCTCACAGACTCACACGCAATCACCGTCTCACACACCAGCACTCCCACTCACACACAATGTCACAAACCATCACATTTGAGGCATCATATTTCTCCCCATTCCCCTCACACACTCACACTGACACAAACACAGAGACACACGCACAAGTGGGAACTCACACTCAGTCGCACACAAACAAACACATGCACAGGGGCACACAGACAGAAAAGCACCGAATCACTCACAAACAGAATAACACATTCACACGCAATCATGCTGCAGTGTTGTATACACACTCACACTCAATCCCATTCATGGACATACACTCTCACTCATTCATACTCAGACACCCGCTATCACACACACATATGCAAACTCACACATGCACACTTTCACACTCACACCAGTTCCCTCACACGTGTGCACCCTCACACACGCATTCACACACAAAGTCACACACTCACACACACTCAAAGTCTCTCCAATAATTTCGAAAACATTCAGTCAAACACACATACACACTCACACTCACGCACACACTAACACACACTTACACTCACCCTCACTGAAACACACAGGCATATCAACTCTTATACACTAACACACACGTGCACACACACTCTCTCCAACAGGTACATTCAGTCACACATACACATACTCTACCAGAGATACACAGTCGCACCCACTCAGTCCCACTCACCTCTCGCACACACTCCCACAACTGCACACATAAAATCTAAGTCTCACATGGACTCCCATTCAAACACAAACACACACTGTCCCTCATACACGCAGACTAACACTCTCACTCACACAAATAGTCTCTCACATTTACACACTCACCTGAAGAGTAAAACTCTCCTCACAATAAATAAAACACAATCACATAAGACCTTATTTCACACTCACACACTGAGACACTGCACCTTGCACACTTACACACTCACACTCAAAGAAACTCACACTATCTCATATTCAGTATCACACCCACTCACACAGACACACACCTCCATAAACACAGACACACAAACTGTCACACACAGACACACACACGAATGCTGACAAACGCACAGACACAGACGTGCGCACAATATCACACACACAATCACTCACACCAACACACTCACAGACTCACGCACTCACACACATAATGTCACATACACGTACAAAACTACACACAGAGACACACATATTAACAAGCTCACACGCACACATAATTTCAAATGCTGTCACACTCTCACACACATACTTGAACACTGACATAATCACCCTCTTGTAAACATGCTCACACCCTCTCATATAAAGACACTCCCGCTCAGCCGCTCACACACCTGCACGCTCACACAGCAACCTCTCTCAAAAAAAATACACACGGTGACAAATGCACACACTCAATCCGAATCAAAAATAGACACGCAAACACACATAGCTGCACACTCACGTGCACATAAATCCATTCGCTTCAAACACACTGAGAAACCGTCTATTGCATCCAATGGCACCCCATTCGACTCCACTCCACAATATTCTACTCCAGTACCCAACAATCCTTCACCTTTTATTGCATTCCATTCCAGGAAAGAAGGCTCCCTTCGTGTCCAAACCACTCAGTTTCCCTCCCCTGCGTCACAGTGCACTCCATTCCACTCCACTTCACAACATTCCACTCCATTCCGCAGCAATCCAACACGTTCTACTGCGTGTCATTCCACCATAGATGGATCCATTCTTCTGCATAACACACAGGAACCATCTATTGCGTCACAATACACCGCATTACAATCCATTCCACAACATTGCTCTTCTATCTGTAGCCTCCCACCACGTTCTATGGCTTTCCATTACAACAGAGAAGGACAATTTCGCTTCCAGACCTCTCAGGAACCTTTGTGGCATCATATTTCAACACATACCCCTCACACACTCACACAGGCACACGCCCAGACCCGCACGTTCACACACTTTCACACAAACACGCACTCACACACATGCATGAACACAAATAGACACACAAACACACACACAAAATCTCAGTCTCGCAACAGTCTTGTATACACACTCACAACACCCACTCCTGCCCATTCACACATCTACACTCTCACCCAAACAAATTCACACCACCTCTCACACACACTCACTCCCAGACACATGTACACTCTCACACAAGCATATTGACACACACTCATGAAAAGTCCCTCACACATGTTCCAACTCACACTCACACAATCATACACAAACTCACACACACTGACTCACACTCAAACACACAGTCACTCACAGAGACCCTAACACATAGAGTCACACCCCATTACACACACAGACACACACAGAAACACTCACACTCATGCACCTACATCTCGCACATACACTCACACGCACTGATATACACACAGACATATGCACTCCTGAACTCTGACACTCACATGCCCTTGCACACACACCCAAAACACAGATTCACTCACAAATGTTCACACACTCACTAAGAGTCACATACAAATGCAGAATCACGCACAGTCGCACATCTCATGCACACTCGCACATGAACATGTACACTCACAAACTAAAACACACTCACACGCTGTCTTACATACCCAAACACACAGTCACACATACACGCTGAGTAACACTCCAACTTACACAGCTAATCTCTCACAAACACACACACATAACACTAAAACACACCTCCTCATACGATATCACACAATCACATACGAAACACTTTCACACTCTGACACTCGCTCGCACAGCACCTTGCTCACCTGCACACACACACCCACTCAGGGTCCCACAAAATCTCATATCCACAAACACACACTCTCACACAGACATACACCTACAACATTCACACATATCCAAAGCACACTTACACGTATGCAGACACAAACGGAACCTCATGCAAACTCACCATCACACACACTCACACACACCAACACACGCTCACAGACTCACACGCAATCACCGTCTCACACACCAGCACTCCCACTCACACACAATGTCACAAACCATCACATTTGAGGCATCATATTTCTCCCCATTCCCCTCACACACTCACACTGACACAAACACAGAGACACACGCACAAGTGGGAACTCACACTCAGTCGCACACAAACAAACACATGCACAGGGGCACACAGACAGAAAAGCACCGAATCACTCACAAACAGAATAACACATTCACACGCAATCATGCTGCAGTGTTGTATACACACTCACACTCAATCCCATTCATGGACATACACTCTCACTCATTCATACTCAGACACCCGCTATCACACACACATATGCAAACTCACACATGCACACTTTCACACTCACACCAGTTCCCTCACACGTGTGCACCCTCACACACGCATTCACACACAAAGTCACACACTCACACACACTCAAAGTCTCTCCAATAATTTCGAAAACATTCAGTCAAACACACATACACACTCACACTCACGCACACACTAACACACACTTACACTCACCCTCACTGAAACACACAGGCATATCAACTCTTATACACTAACACACACGTGCACACACACTCTCTCCAACAGGTACATTCAGTCACACATACACATACTCTACCAGAGATACACAGTCGCACCCACTCAGTCCCACTCACCTCTCGCACACACTCCCACAACTGCACACATAAAATCTAAGTCTCACATGGACTCCCATTCAAACACAAACACACACTGTCCCTCATACACGCAGACTAACACTCTCACTCACACAAATAGTCTCTCACATTTACACACTCACCTGAAGAGTAAAACTCTCCTCACAATAAATAAAACACAATCACATAAGACCTTATTTCACACTCACACACTGAGACACTGCACCTTGCACACTTACACACTCACACTCAAAGAAACTCACACTATCTCATATTCAGTATCACACCCACTCACACAGACACACACCTCCATAAACACAGACACACAAACTGTCACACACAGACACACACACGAATGCTGACAAACGCACAGACACAGACGTGCGCACAATATCACACACACAATCACTCACACCAACACACTCACAGACTCACGCACTCACACACATAATGTCACATACACGTACAAAACTACACACAGAGACACACATATTAACAAGCTCACACGCACACATAATTTCAAATGCTGTCACACTCTCACACACATACTTGAACACTGACATAATCACCCTCTTGTAAACATGCTCACACCCTCTCATATAAAGACACTCCCGCTCAGCCACTCACACACCTGCACGCTCACACAGCAACCTCTCTCAAAAAAAATACACACGGTGACAAATGCACACACTCAATCCGAATCAAAAATAGACACGCAAACACACATAGCTGCACACTCACGTGCACATAAATCCATTCGCTTCAAACACACTGAGAAACCGTCTATTGCATCCAATGGCACCCCATTCGACTCCACTCCACAATATTCTACTCCAGTACCCAACAATCCTTCACCTTTTATTGCATTCCATTCCAGGAAAGAAGGCTCCCTTCGTGTCCAAACCACTCAGTTTCCCTCCCCTGCGTCACAGTGCACTCCATTCCACTCCACTTCACAACATTCCACTCCATTCCGCAGCAATCCAACACGTTCTACTGCGTGTCATTCCACCATAGATGGATCCATTCTTCTGCATAACACACAGGAACCATCTATTGCGTCACAATACACCGCATTACAATCCATTCCACAACATTGCTCTTCTATCTGTAGCCTCCCACCACGTTCTATGGCTTTCCATTACAACAGAGAAGGACAATTTCGCTTCCAGACCTCTCAGGAACCTTTGTGGCATCATATTTCAACACATACCCCTCACACACTCACACAGGCACACGCCCAGACCCGCACGTTCACACACTTTCACACAAACACGCACTCTCACACACATGCATGAACACAAATAGACACACAAACACACACACAAAATCTCAGTCTCGCAACAGTCTTGTATACACACTCACAACACCCACTCCTGCCCATTCACACATCTACACTCTCACCCAAACAAATTCACACCACCTCTCACACACACTCACTCCCAGACACATGTACACTCACACAAGCATATTGACACACACTCATGAAAAGTCCCTCACACATGTTCCAACTCACACTCACACAATCATACACAAACTCACACACACTGACTCACACTCAAACACACAGTCACTCACAGAGACCCTAACACATAGAGTCACACCCCATTACACACACAGACACACACAGAAACACTCACACTCATGCACCTACATCTCGCACATACACTCACACGCACTGATATACACACAGACATATGCACTCCTGAACTCTGACACTCACATGCCCTTGCACACACACCCAAAACACAGATTCACTCACAAATGTTCACACACTCACTAAGAGTCACATACAAATGCAGAATCACGCACAGTCGCACATCTCATGCACACTCGCACATGAACATGTACACTCACAAACTAAAACACACTCACACGCTGTCTTACATACCCAAACACACAGTCACACATACACGCTGAGTAACACTCCAACTTACACAGCTAATCTCTCACAAACACACACACATAACACTAAAACACACCTCCTCATACGATATCACACAATCACATACGAAACACTTTCACACTCTGACACTCGCTCGCACAGCACCTTGCTCACCTGCACACACACACCCACTCAGGGTCCCACAAAATCTCATATCCACAAACACACACTTTCACACAGACATACACCTACAACATTCACACATATCCAAAGCACACTTACACGTATGCAGACACAAACGGAACCTCATGCAAACTCACCATCACACACACTCACACACACCAACACACGCTCACAGACTCACACGCAATCACCGTCTCACACACCAGCACTCCCACTCACACACAATGTCACAAACCATCACATTTGAGGCATCATATTTCTCCCCATTCCCCTCACACACTCACACTGACACAAACACAGAGACACACGCACAAGTGGGAACTCACACTCAGTCGCACACAAACAAACACATGCACAGGGGCACACAGACAGAAAAGCACCGAATCACTCACAAACAGAATAACACATTCACACGCAATCATGCTGCAGTGTTGTATACACACTCACACTCAATCCCATTCATGGACATACACTCTCACTCATTCATACTCAGACACCCGCTATCACACACACATATGCAAACTCACACATGCACACTTTCACACTCACACCAGTTCCCTCACACGTGTGCACCCTCACACACGCATTCACACACAAAGTCACACACTCACACACACTCAAAGTCTCTCCAATAATTTCGAAAACATTCAGTCAAACACACATACACACTCACACTCACGCACACACTAACACACACTTACACTCACCCTCACTGAAACACACAGGCATATCAACTCTTATACACTAACACACACGTGCACACACACTCTCTCCAACAGGTACATTCAGTCACACATACACATACTCTACCAGAGATACACAGTCGCACCCACTCAGTCCCACTCACCTCTCGCACACACTCCCACAACTGCACACATAAAATCTAAGTCTCACATGGACTCCCATTCAAACACAAACACACACTGTCCCTCATACACGCAGACTAACACTCTCACTCACACAAATAGTCTCTCACATTTACACACTCACCTGAAGAGTAAAACTCTCCTCACAATAAATAAAACACAATCACATAAGACCTTATTTCACACTCACACACTGAGACACTGCACCTTGCACACTTACACACTCACACTCAAAGAAACTCACACTATCTCATATTCAGTATCACACCCACTCACACAGACACACACCTCCATAAACACAGACACACAAACTGTCACACACAGACACACACACGAATGCTGACAAACGCACAGACACAGACGTGCGCACAATATCACACACACAATCACTCACACCAACACACTCACAGACTCACGCACTCACACACATAATGTCACATACACGTACAAAACTACACACAGAGACACACATATTAACAAGCTCACACGCACACATAATTTCAAATGCTGTCACACTCTCACACACATACTTGAACACTGACATAATCACCCTCTTGTAAACATGCTCACACCCTCTCATATAAAGACACTCCCGCTCAGCCGCTCACACACCTGCACGCTCACACAGCAACCTCTCTCAAAAAAAATACACACGGTGACAAATGCACACACTCAATCCGAATCAAAAATAGACACGCAAACACACATAGCTGCACACTCACGTGCACATAAATCCATTCGCTTCAAACACACTGAGAAACCGTCTATTGCATCCAATGGCACCCCATTCGACTCCACTCCACAATATTCTACTCCAGTACCCAACAATCCTTCACCTTTTATTGCATTCCATTCCAGGAAAGAAGGCTCCCTTCGTGTCCAAACCACTCAGTTTCCCTCCCCTGCGTCACAGTGCACTCCATTCCACTCCACTTCACAACATTCCACTCCATTCCGCAGCATTCCAACACGTTCTACTGCGTGTCATTCCACCATAGATGGATCCATTCTTCTGCATAACACACAGGAACCATCTATTGCGTCACAATACACCGCATTACAATCCATTCCACAACATTGCTCTTCTATCTGTAGCCTCCCACCACGTTCTATGGCTTTCCATTACAACAGAGAAGGACAATTTCGCTTCCAGACCTCTCAGGAACCTTTGTGGCATCATATTTCAACACATACCCCTCACACACTCACACAGGCACACGCCCAGACCCGCACGTTCACACACTTTCACACAAACACGCACTCTCACACACATGCATGAACACAAATAGACACACAAACACACACACAAAATCTCAGTCTCGCAACAGTCTTGTATACACACTCACAACACCCACTCCTGCCCATTCACACATCTACACTCTCACCCAAACAAATTCACACCACCTCTCACACACACTCACTCCCAGACACATGTACACTCACACAAGCATATTGACACACACTCATGAAAAGTCCCTCACACATGTTCCAACTCACACTCACACAATCATACACAAACTCACACACACTGACTCACACTCAAACACACAGTCACTCACAGAGACCCTAACACATAGAGTCACACCCCATTACACACACAGACACACACAGAAACACTCACACTCATGCACCTACATCTCGCACATACACTCACACGCACTGATATACACACAGACATATGCACTCCTGAACTCTGACACTCACATGCCCTTGCACACACACCCAAAACACAGATTCACTCACAAATGTTCACACACTCACTAAGAGTCACATACAAATGCAGAATCACGCACAGTCGCACATCTCATGCACACTCGCACATGAACATGTACACTCACAAACTAAAACACACTCACACGCTGTCTTACATACCCAAACACACAGTCACACATACACGCTGAGTAACACTCCAACTTACACAGCTAATCTCTCACAAACACACACACATAACACTAAAACACACCTCCTCATACGATATCACACAATCACATACGAAACACTTTCACACTCTGACACTCGCTCGCACAGCACCTTGCTCACCTGCACACACACACCCACTCAGGGTCCCACAAAATCTCATATCCACAAACACACACTTTCACACAGACATACACCTACAACATTCACACATATCCAAAGCACACTTACACGTATGCAGACACAAACGGAACCTCATGCAAACTCACCATCACACACACTCACACACACCAACACACGCTCACAGACTCACACGCAATCACCGTCTCACACACCAGCACTCCCACTCACACACAATGTCACAAACCATCACATTTGAGGCATCATATTTCTCCCCATTCCCCTCACACACTCACACTGACACAAACACAGAGACACACGCACAAGTGGGAACTCACACTCAGTCGCACACAAACAAACACATGCACAGGGGCACACAGACAGAAAAGCACCGAATCACTCACAAACAGAATAACACATTCACACGCAATCATGCTGCAGTGTTGTATACACACTCACACTCAATCCCATTCATGGACATACACTCTCACTCATTCATACTCAGACACCCGCTATCACACACACATATGCAAACTCACACATGCACACTTTCACACTCACACCAGTTCCCTCACACGTGTGCACCCTCACACACGCATTCACACACAAAGTCACACACTCACACACACTCAAAGTCTCTCCAATAATTTCGAAAACATTCAGTCAAACACACATACACACTCACACTCACGCACACACTAACACACACTTACACTCACCCTCACTGAAACACACAGGCATATCAACTCTTATACACTAACACACACGTGCACACACACTCTCTCCAACAGGTACATTCAGTCACACATACACATACTCTACCAGAGATACACAGTCGCACCCACT
Organism: Manis pentadactyla; assembly: GCF_030020395.1. NCBI lineage: Eukaryota > Metazoa > Chordata > Mammalia > Pholidota > Manidae > Manis > Manis pentadactyla. The sequence continues at coordinate 45,645 of NW_026644604.1, read as the reverse complement.
CAGTCCCACTCACCTCTCGCACACACTCCCACAACTGCACACATAAAATCTAAGTCTCACATGGACTCCCATTCAAACACAAACACACACTGTCCCTCATACACGCAGACTAACACTCTCACTCACACAAATAGTCTCTCACATTTACACACTCACCTGAAGAGTAAAACTCTCCTCACAATAAATAAAACACAATCACATAAGACCTTATTTCACACTCACACACTGAGACACTGCACCTTGCACACTTACACACTCACACTCAAAGAAACTCACACTATCTCATATTCAGTATCACACCCACTCACACAGACACACACCTCCATAAACACAGACACACAAACTGTCACACACAGACACACACACGAATGCTGACAAACGCACAGACACAGACGTGCGCACAATATCACACACACAATCACTCACACCAACACACTCACAGACTCACGCACTCACACACATAATGTCACATACACGTACAAAACTACACACAGAGACACACATATTAACAAGCTCACACGCACACATAATTTCAAATGCTGTCACACTCTCACACACATACTTGAACACTGACATAATCACCCTCTTGTAAACATGCTCACACCCTCTCATATAAAGACACTCCCGCTCAGCCGCTCACACACCTGCACGCTCACACAGCAACCTCTCTCAAAAAAAATACACACGGTGACAAATGCACACACTCAATCCGAATCAAAAATAGACACGCAAACACACATAGCTGCACACTCACGTGCACATAAATCCATTCGCTTCAAACACACTGAGAAACCGTCTATTGCATCCAATGGCACCCCATTCGACTCCACTCCACAATATTCTACTCCAGTACCCAACAATCCTTCACCTTTTATTGCATTCCATTCCAGGAAAGAAGGCTCCCTTCGTGTCCAAACCACTCAGTTTCCCTCCCCTGCGTCACAGTGCACTCCATTCCACTCCACTTCACAACATTCCACTCCATTCCGCAGCAATCCAACACGTTCTACTGCGTGTCATTCCACCATAGATGGATCCATTCTTCTGCATAACACACAGGAACCATCTATTGCGTCACAATACACCGCATTACAATCCATTCCACAACATTGCTCTTCTATCTGTAGCCTCCCACCACGTTCTATGGCTTTCCATTACAACAGAGAAGGACAATTTCGCTTCCAGACCTCTCAGGAACCTTTGTGGCATCATATTTCAACACATACCCCTCACACACTCACACAGGCACACGCCCAGACCCGCACGTTCACACACTTTCACACAAACACGCACTCTCACACACATGCATGAACACAAATAGACACACAAACACACACACAAAATCTCAGTCTCGCAACAGTCTTGTATACACACTCACAACACCCACTCCTGCCCATTCACACATCTACACTCTCACCCAAACAAATTCACACCACCTCTCACACACACTCACTCCCAGACACATGTACACTCTCACACAAGCATATTGACACACACTCATGAAAAGTCCCTCACACATGTTCCAACTCACACTCACACAATCATACACAAACTCACACACACTGACTCACACTCAAACACACAGTCACTCACAGAGACCCTAACACATAGAGTCACACCCCATTACACACACAGACACACACAGAAACACTCACACTCATGCACCTACATCTCGCACATACACTCACACGCACTGATATACACACAGACATATGCACTCCTGAACTCTGACACTCACATGCCCTTGCACACACACCCAAAACACAGATTCACTCACAAATGTTCACACACTCACTAAGAGTCACATACAAATGCAGAATCACGCACAGTCGCACATCTCATGCACACTCGCACATGAACATGTACACTCACAAACTAAAACACACTCACACGCTGTCTTACATACCCAAACACACAGTCACACATACACGCTGAGTAACACTCCAACTTACACAGCTAATCTCTCACAAACACACACACATAACACTAAAACACACCTCCTCATACGATATCACACAATCACATACGAAACACTTTCACACTCTGACACTCGCTCGCACAGCACCTTGCTCACCTGCACACACACACCCACTCAGGGTCCCACAAAATCTCATATCCACAAACACACACTCTCACACAGACATACACCTACAACATTCACACATATCCAAAGCACACTTACACGTATGCAGACACAAACGGAACCTCATGCAAACTCACCATCACACACACTCACACACACCAACACACGCTCACAGACTCACACGCAATCACCGTCTCACACACCAGCACTCCCACTCACACACAATGTCACAAACCATCACATTTGAGGCATCATATTTCTCCCCATTCCCCTCACACACTCACACTGACACAAACACAGAGACACACGCACAAGTGGGAACTCACACTCAGTCGCACACAAACAAACACATGCACAGGGGCACACAGACAGAAAAGCACCGAATCACTCACAAACAGAATAACACATTCACACGCAATCATGCTGCAGTGTTGTATACACACTCACACTCAATCCCATTCATGGACATACACTCTCACTCATTCATACTCAGACACCCGCTATCACACACACATATGCAAACTCACACATGCACACTTTCACACTCACACCATTTCCCTCACACGTGTGCACCCTCACACACGCATTCACACACAAAGTCACACACTCACACACACTCAAAGTCTCTCCAATAATATCGAAAACATTCAGTCACGCACACACACACTCTCACACACACGCACACACTAACACACACTTACACTCACCCTCACTGAAACACACAGGCATATCAACTCTTATACACTAACACACACGTGCACACACACTCTCTCCAACAGGTACATTCAGTCACACATACACATACTCTACCAGAGATACACAGTCGCACCCACTCAGTCCCACTCACCTCTCGCACACACTCCCACAACTGCACACATAAAATCTAAGTCTCACATGGACTCCCATTCAAACACAAACACACACTGTCCCTCATACACGCAGACTAACACTCTCACTCACACAAATAGTCTCTCACATTTACACACTCACCTGAAGAGTAAAACTCTCCTCACAATAAATAAAACACAATCACATAAGACCTTATTTCACACTCACACACTGAGACACTGCACCTTGCACACTTACACACTCACACTCAAAGAAACTCACACTATCTCATATTCAGTATCACACCCACTCACACAGACACACACCTCCATAAACACAGACACACAAACTGTCACACACAGACACACACACGAATGCTGACAAACGCACAGACACAGACGTGCGCACAATATCACACACACAATCACTCACACCAACACACTCACAGACTCACGCACTCACACACATAATGTCACATACACGTACAAAACTACACACAGAGACACACATATTAACAAGCTCACACGCACACATAATTTCAAATGCTGTCACACTCTCACACACATACTTGAACACTGACATAATCACCCTCTTGTAAACATGCTCACACCCTCTCATATAAAGACACTCCCGCTCAGCCGCTCACACACCTGCACGCTCACACAGCAACCTCTCTCAAAAAAAATACACACGGTGACAAATGCACACACTCAATCCGAATCAAAAATAGACACGCAAACACACATAGCTGCACACTCACGTGCACATAAATCCATTCGCTTCAAACACACTGAGAAACCGTCTATTGCATCCAATGGCACCCCATTCGACTCCACTCCACAATATTCTACTCCAGTACCCAACAATCCTTCACCTTTTATTGCATTCCATTCCAGGAAAGAAGGCTCCCTTCGTGTCCAAACCACTCAGTTTCCCTCCCCTGCGTCACAGTGCACTCCATTCCACTCCACTTCACAACATTCCACTCCATTCCGCAGCAATCCAACACGTTCTACTGCGTGTCATTCCACCATAGATGGATCCATTCTTCTGCATAACACACAGGAACCATCTATTGCGTCACAATACACCGCATTACAATCCATTCCACAACATTGCTCTTCTATCTGTAGCCTCCCACCACGTTCTATGGCTTTCCATTACAACAGAGAAGGACAATTTCGCTTCCAGACCTCTCAGGAACCTTTGTGGCATCATATTTCAACACATACCCCTCACACACTCACACAGGCACACGCCCAGACCCGCACGTTCACACACTTTCACACAAACACGCACTCTCACACACATGCATGAACACAAATAGACACACAAACACACACACAAAATCTCAGTCTCGCAACAGTCTTGTATACACACTCACAACACCCACTCCTGCCCATTCACACATCTACACTCTCACCCAAACAAATTCACACCACCTCTCACACACACTCACTCCCAGACACATGTACACTCTCACACAAGCATATTGACACACACTCATGAAAAGTCCCTCACACATGTTCCAACTCACACTCACACAATCATACACAAACTCACACACACTGACTCACACTCAAACACACAGTCACTCACAGAGACCCTAACACATAGAGTCACACCCCATTACACACACAGACACACACAGAAACACTCACACTCATGCACCTACATCTCGCACATACACTCACACGCACTGATATACACACAGACATATGCACTCCTGAACTCTGACACTCACATGCCCTTGCACACACACCCAAAACACAGATTCACTCACAAATGTTCACACACTCACTAAGAGTCACATACAAATGCAGAATCACGCACAGTCGCACATCTCATGCACACTCGCACATGAACATGTACACTCACAAACTAAAACACACTCACACGCTGTCTTACATACCCAAACACACAGTCACACATACACGCTGAGTAACACTCCAACTTACACAGCTAATCTCTCACAAACACACACACATAACACTAAAACACACCTCCTCATACGATATCACACAATCACATACGAAACACTTTCACACTCTGACACTCGCTCGCACAGCACCTTGCTCACCTGCACACACACACCCACTCAGGGTCCCACAAAATCTCATATCCACAAACACACACTCTCACACAGACATACACCTACAACATTCACACATATCCAAAGCACACTTACACGTATGCAGACACAAACGGAACCTCATGCAAACTCACCATCACACACACTCACACACACCAACACACGCTCACAGACTCACACGCAATCACCGTCTCACACACCAGCACTCCCACTCACACACAATGTCACAAACCATCACATTTGAGGCATCATATTTCTCCCCATTCCCCTCACACACTCACACTGACACAAACACAGAGACACACGCACAAGTGGGAACTCACACTCAGTCGCACACAAACAAACACATGCACAGGGGCACACAGACAGAAAAGCACCGAATCACTCACAAACAGAATAACACATTCACACGCAATCATGCTGCAGTGTTGTATACACACTCACACTCAATCCCATTCATGGACATACACTCTCACTCATTCATACTCAGACACCCGCTATCACACACACATATGCAAACTCACACATGCACACTTTCACACTCACACCATTTCCCTCACACGTGTGCACCCTCACACACGCATTCACACACAAAGTCACACACTCACACACACTCAAAGTCTCTCCAATAATATCGAAAACATTCAGTCACGCACACACACACACTCACACACACGCACACACTAACACACACTTACACTCACCCTCACTGAAACACACAGGCATATCAACTCTTATACACTAACACACACGTGCACACACACTCTCTCCAACAGGTACATTCAGTCACACATACACATACTCTACCAGAGATACACAGTCGCACCCACTCAGTCCCACTCACCTCTCGCACACACTCCCACAACTGCACACATAAAATCTAAGTCTCACATGGACTCCCATTCAAACACAAACACACACTGTCCCTCATACACGCAGACTAACACTCTCACTCACACAAATAGTCTCTCACATTTACACACTCACCTGAAGAGTAAAACTCTCCTCACAATAAATAAAACACAATCACATAAGACCTTATTTCACACTCACACACTGAGACACTGCACCTTGCACACTTACACACTCACACTCAAAGAAACTCACACTATCTCATATTCAGTATCACACCCACTCACACAGACACACACCTCCATAAACACAGACACACAAACTGTCACACACAGACACACACACGAATGCTGACAAACGCACAGACACAGACGTGCGCACAATATCACACACACAATCACTCACACCAACACACTCACAGACTCACGCACTCACACACATAATGTCACATACACATACAAAACTACACACAGAGACACACATATTAACAAGCTCACACGCACACATAATTTCAAATGCTGTCACACTCTCACACACACACTTGAACACTGACATAATCACCCTCTTGTAAACATGCTCACACCCTCTCATATAAAGACACTCCCGCTCAGCCGCTCACACACCTGCACGCTCACACAGCAACCTCTCTCAAAAAAAATACACACGGTGACAAATGCACACACTCAATCCGAATCAAAAATAGACACGCAAACACACATAGCTGCACACTCACGTGCACATAAATCCATTCGCTTCAAACACACTGAGAAACCGTCTATTGCATCCAATGGCACCCCATTCGACTCCACTCCACAATATTCTACTCCAGTACCCAACAATCCTTCACCTTTTATTGCATTCCATTCCAGGAAAGAAGGCTCCCTTCGTGTCCAAACCACTCAGTTTCCCTCCCCTGCGTCACAGTGCACTCCATTCCACTCCACTTCACAACATTCCACTCCATTCCGCAGCAATCCAACACGTTCTACTGCGTGTCATTCCACCATAGATGGATCCATTCTTCTGCATAACACACAGGAACCATCTATTGCGTCACAATACACCGCATTACAATCCATTCCACAACATTGCTCTTCTATCTGTAGCCTCCCACCACGTTCTATGGCTTTCCATTACAACAGAGAAGGACAATTTCGCTTCCAGACCTCTCAGGAACCTTTGTGGCATCATATTTCAACACATACCCCTCACACACTCACACAGGCACACGCCCAGACCCGCACGTTCACACACTTTCACACAAACACGCACTCACACACATGCATGAACACAAATAGACACACAAACACACACACAAAATCTCAGTCTCGCAACAGTCTTGTATACACACTCACAACACCCACTCCTGCCCATTCACACATCTACACTCTCACCCAAACAAATTCACACCACCTCTCACACACACTCACTCCCAGACACATGTACACTCTCACACAAGCATATTGACACACACTCATGAAAAGTCCCTCACACATGTTCCAACTCACACTCACACAATCATACACAAACTCACACACACTGACTCACACTCAAACACACAGTCACTCACAGAGACCCTAACACATAGAGTCACACCCCATTACACACACAGACACACACAGAAACACTCACACTCATGCACCTACATCTCGCACATACACTCACACGCACTGATATACACACAGACATATGCACTCCTGAACTCTGACACTCACATGCCCTTGCACACACACCCAAAACACAGATTCACTCACAAATGTTCACACACTCACTAAGAGTCACATACAAATGCAGAATCACGCACAGTCGCACATCTCATGCACACTCGCACATGAACATGTACACTCACAAACTAAAACACACTCACACGCTGTCTTACATACCCAAACACACAGTCACACATACACGCTGAGTAACACTCCAACTTACACAGCTAATCTCTCACAAACACACACACTAACACTAAAACACACCTCCTCATACGATATCACACAATCACATACGAAACACTTTCACACTCTGACACTCGCTCGCACAGCACCTTGCTCACCTGCACACACACACCCACTCAGGGTCCCACAAAATCTCATATCCACAAACACACACTCTCACACAGACATACACCTACAACATTCACACATATCCAAAGCACACTTACACGTATGCAGACACAAACGGAACCTCATGCAAACTCACCATCACACACACTCACACACACCAACACACGCTCACAGACTCACACGCAATCACCGTCTCACACACCAGCACTCCCACTCACACACAATGTCACAAACCATCACATTTGAGGCATCATATTTCTCCCCATTCCCCTCACACACTCACACTGACACAAACACAGAGACACACGCACAAGTGGGAACTCACACTCAGTCGCACACAAACAAACACATGCACAGGGGCACACAGACAGAAAAGCACCGAATCACTCACAAACAGAATAACACATTCACACGCAATCATGCTGCAGTGTTGTATACACACTCACACTCAATCCCATTCATGGACATACACTCTCACTCATTCATACTCAGACACCCGCTATCACACACACATATGCAAACTCACACATGCACACTTTCACACTCACACCATTTCCCTCACACGTGTGCACCCTCACACACGCATTCACACACAAAGTCACACACTCACACACACTCAAAGTCTCTCCAATAATATCGAAAACATTCAGTCACGCACACACACACTCTCACACACACGCACACACTAACACACACTTACACTCACCCTCACTGAAACACACAGGCATATCAACTCTTATACACTAACACACACGTGCACACACACTCTCTCCAACAGGTACATTCAGTCACACATACACATACTCTACCAGAGATACACAGTCGCACCCACTCAGTCCCACTCACCTCTCGCACACACTCCCACAACTGCACACATAAAATCTAAGTCTCACATGGACTCCCATTCAAACACAAACACACACTGTCCCTCATACACGCAGACTAACACTCTCACTCACACAAATAGTCTCTCACATTTACACACTCACCTGAAGAGTAAAACTCTCCTCACAATAAATAAAACACAATCACATAAGACCTTATTTCACACTCACACACTGAGACACTGCACCTTGCACACTTACACACTCACACTCAAAGAAACTCACACTATCTCATATTCAGTATCACACCCACTCACACAGACACACACCTCCATAAACACAGACACACAAACTGTCACACACAGACACACACACGAATGCTGACAAACGCACAGACACAGACGTGCGCACAATATCACACACACAATCACTCACACCAACACACTCACAGACTCACGCACTCACAGACATAATGTCACATACACATACAAAACTACACACAGAGACACACATATTAACAAGCTCACACGCACACATAATTTCAAATGCTGTCACACTCTCACACACATACTTGAACACTGACATAATCACCCTCTTGTAAACATGCTCACACCCTCTCATATAAAGACACTCCCGCTCAGCCGCTCACACACCTGCACGCTCACACAGCAACCTCTCTCAAAAAAAATACACACGGTGGCAAATGCACACACTCAATCCGAATCAAAAATAGACACGCAAACACACATAGCTGCACACTCACATGCACATAAATCCATTCGCTTCAAACACACTGAGAAACCGTCTATTGCATCAAATGGCACCCCATTCGACTCCACTCCACAATATTCTACTCCAGTACCCAACAATCCTTCACCTTTTATTGCATTCCATTCCAGGAAAGAAGGCTCCCTTCGTGTCCAAACCACTCAGTTTCCCTCCCCTGCATCACAGTGCACTCCATTCCACTCCACTTCACAACATTCCACTCCATTCCGCAGCATTCCAACACGTTCTACTGCGTGTCATTCCACCATAGATGGATCCATTCTTCTGCATAACACACAGGAACCATCTATTGCGTCACAATACACCGCATTACAATCCATTCCACAACATTGCTCTTCTATCTGTAGCCTCCCACCACGTTCTATGGCTTTCCATTACAACAGAGAAGGACAATTTCGCTTCCAGACCTCTCAGGAACCTTTGTGGCATCATATTTCAACACATACCCCTCACACACTCACACAGGCACACGCCCAGACCCGCACGTTCACACACTTTCACACAAACACGCACTCTCACACACATGCATGAACACAAATAGACACACAAACACACACACAAAATCTCAGTCTCGCAACAGTCTTGTATACACACTCACAACACCCACTCCTGCCCATTCACACATCTACACTCTCACCCAAACAAATTCACACCACCTCTCACACACACTCACTCCCAGACACATGTACACTCTCACACAAGCATATTGACACACACTCATGAAAAGTCCCTCACACATGTTCCAACTCACACTCACACAATCATACACAAACTCACACACACTGACTCACACTCAAACACACAGTCACTCACAGAGACCCTAACACATAGAGTCACACCCCATTACACACACAGACACACACAGAAACACTCACACTCATGCACCTACATCTCGCACATACACTCACACGCACTGATATACACACAGACATATGCACTCCTGAACTCTGACACTCACATGCCCTTGCACACACACCCAAAACACAGATTCACTCACAAATGTTCACACACTCACTAAGAGTCACATACAAATGCAGAATCACGCACAGTCGCACATCTCATGCACACTCGCACATTAACATGTACACTCACAAACTAAAACACACTCACACGCTGTCTTACATACCCAAACACACAGTCACACATACACGCTGAGTAACACTCCAACTTACACAGCTAATCTCTCACAAACACACACACATAACACTAAAACACACCTCCTCATACGATCTCACACAATCACATACGAAACCCTTTCACACTCTGACACTCGCTCGCACAGCACCTTGCTCACCTGCACACACACACCCACTCAGGGTCCCACAAAATCTCATATCCACAAACACACACTCTCACACAGACATACACCTACAACATTCACACATATCCAAAGCACACTTACACGTATGCAGACACAAACGGACCCTCATGCAAACTCACCATCACACACACTCACACACACCAACACACGCTCACAGACTCACACGCAAACACCCTCTCACACACCAACACTCCCACTCACACACAATGTCACAAACCATCACATTTGAGGCATCATATTTCTCCCCATTCCCCTCACACACTCACACTGACACAAACACAGAGACACACGCACAAGCGGGAACTCACACTCAGTCGCACACAAACAAACACATGCACAGGGGCACACAGACAGAAAAGCACCGAATCACTCACAAACAGAATAACACATTCACACGCAATCATGCTGCAGTGTTGTATACACACTCACACTCAATCCCATTCATGGACATACACTCTCACTCATTCATACTCAGACACCCGCTATCACACACACATATGCAAACTCACACATGCACACTTTCACACTCACACCAGTTCCCTCACACGTGTGCACCCTCACACACGCATTCACACACAAAGTCACACACTCACACACACTCAAAGTCTCTCCAATAATTTCGAAAACATTCAGTCAAACACACATACACACTCACACTCACGCACACACTAACACACACTTACACTCACCCTCACTGAAACACACAGGCATATCAACTCTTATACACTAACACACACGTGCACACACACTCTCTCCAACAGGTACATTCAGTCACACATACACATACTCTACCAGAGATACACAGTCGCACCCACTCAGTCCCACTCACCTCTCGCACACACTCCCACAACTGCACACATAAAATCTAAGTCTCACATGGACTCCCATTCAAACACAAACACACACTGTCCCTCATACACGCAGACTAACACTCTCACTCACACAAATAGTCTCTCACATTTACACACTCACCTGAAGAGTAAAACTCTCCTCACAATAAATAAAACAATCACATAAGACCTTATTTCACACTCAGACACTGAGACACTGCACCTTGCACACTTACACACTCACACTCAAAGAAACTCACACTATCTCATATTCAGTATCACACCCACTCACACAGACACACACCTCCATAAACACAGACACACAAACTGTCACACACAGACACACACACGAATGCTGACAAACGCACAGACACAGACGTGCGCACAATATCACACACACAATCACTCACACCAACACACTCACAGACTCACGCACTCACAGACATAATGTCACATACACATACAAAACTACACACAGAGACACACATATTAACAAGCTCACACGCACACATAATTTCAAATGCTGTCACACTCTCACACACATACTTGAACACTGACATAATCACCCTCTTGTAAACATGCTCACACCCTCTCATATAAAGACACTCCCGCTCAGCCGCTCACACACCTGCACGCTCACACAGCAACCTCTCTCAAAAAAAATACACACGGTGGCAAATGCACACACTCAATCCGAATCAAAAATAGACACGCAAACACACATAGCTGCACACTCACATGCACATAAATCCATTCGCTTCAAACACACTGAGAAACCGTCTATTGCATCCAATGGCACCCCATTCGACTCCACTCCACAATATTCTACTCCAGTACCCAACAATCCTTCACCTTTTATTGCATTCCATTCCAGGAAAGAAGGCTCCCTTCGTGTCCAAACCACTCAGTTTCCCTCCCCTGCGTCACAGTGCACTCCATTCCACTCCACTTCACAACATTCCACTCCATTCCGCAGCAATCCAACACGTTCTACTGCGTGTCATTCCACCATAGATGGATCCATTCTTCTGCATAACACACAGGAACCATCTATTGCGTCACAATACACCGCATTACAATCCATTCCACAACATTGCTCTTCTATCTGTAGCCTCCCACCACGTTCTATGGCTTTCCATTACAACAGAGAAGGACAATTTCGCTTCCAGACCTCTCAGGAACCTTTGTGGCATCATATTTCAACACATACCCCTCACACACTCACACAGGCACACGCCCAGACCCGCACGTTCACACACTTTCACACAAACACGCACTCTCACACACATGCATGAACACAAATAGACACACAAACACACACACAAAATCTCAGTCTCGCAACAGTCTTGTATACACACTCACAACACCCACTCCTGCCCATTCACACATCTACACTCTCACCCAAACAAATTCACACCACCTCTCACACACACTCACTCCCAGACACATGTACACTCTCACACAAGCATATTGACACACACTCATGAAAAGTCCCTCACACATGTTCCAACTCACACTCACACAATCATACACAAACTCACACACACTGACTCACACTCAAACACACAGTCACTCACAGAGACCCTAACACATAGTCACACCCCATTACACACACAGACACACACAGAAACACTCACACTCATGCACCTACATCTCGCACATACACTCACACGCACTGATATACACACAGACATATGCACTCCTGAACTCTGACACTCACATGCCCTTGCACACACACCCAAAACACAGATTCACTCACAAATGTTCACACACTCACTAAGAGTCACATACAAATGCAGAATCACGCACAGTCGCACATCTCATGCACACTCGCACATTAACATGTACACTCACAAACTAAAACACACTCACACGCTGTCTTACATACCCAAACACACAGTCACACATACACGCTGAGTAACACTCCAACTTACACAGCTAATCTCTCACAAACACACACACATAACACTAAAACTCACCTCCTCATACGATCTCACACAATCACATACGAAACCCTTTCACACTCTGACACTCGCTCGCACAGTACCTTGCTCACCTGCACACACACACCCACTCAGGGTCCCACAAAATCTCATATCCACAAACACACACTCTCACACAGACATACACCTACAACATTCACACATATCCAAAGCACACTTACACGTATGCAGACACAAACGGACCCTCATGCAAACTCACCATCACACACACTCACACACACCAACACACGCTCACAGACTCACACGCAAACACCCTCTCACACACCAACACTCCCACTCACACACAATGTCACAAACCATCACATTTGAGGCATCATATTTCTCCCCATTCCCCTCACACACTCACACTGACACAAACACAGAGACACACGCACAAGCGGGAACTCACACTCAGTCGCACACAAACAAACACATGCACAGGGGCACACAGACAGAAAAGCACCGAATCACTCACAAACAGAATAACACATTCACACGCAATCATGCTGCAGTGTTGTATACACACTCACACTCAATCCCATTCATGGACATACACTCTCACTCATTCATACTCAGACACCCGCTATCACACACACATATGCAAACTCACACATGCACACTTTCACACTCACACCAGTTCCCTCACACGTGTGCACCCTCACACACGCATTCACACACAAAGTCACACACTCACACACACTCAAAGTCTCTCCAATAATTTCGAAAACATTCAGTCAAACACACATACACACTCACACTCACGCACACACTAACACACACTTACACTCACCCTCACTGAAACACACAGGCATATCAACTCTTATACACTAACACACACGTGCACACACACTCTCTCCAACAGGTACATTCAGTCACACATACACATACTCTACCAGAGATACACAGTCGCACCCACTCAGTCCCACTCACCTCTCGCACACACTCCCACAACTGCACACATAAAATCTAAGTCTCACATGGACTCCCATTCAAACACAAACACACACTGTCCCTCATACACGCAGACTAACACTCTCACTCACACAAATAGTCTCTCACATTTACACACTCACCTGAAGAGTAAAACTCTCCTCACAATAAATAAAACAATCACATAAGACCTTATTTCACACTCAGACACTGAGACACTGCACCTTGCACACTTACACACTCACACTCAAAGAAACTCACACTATCTCATATTCAGTATCACACCCACTCACACAGACACACACCTCCATAAACACAGACACACAAACTGTCACACACAGACACACACACGAATGCTGACAAACGCACAGACACAGACGTGCGCACAATATCACACACACAATCACTCACACCAACACACTCACAGACTCACGCACTCACAGACATAATGTCACATACACATACAAAACTACACACAGAGACACACATATTAACAAGCTCACACGCACACATAATTTCAAATGCTGTCACACTCTCACACACATACTTGAACACTGACATAATCACCCTCTTGTAAACATGCTCACACCCTCTCATATAAAGACACTCCCGCTCAGCCGCTCACACACCTGCACGCTCACACAGCAACCTCTCTCAAAAAAAATACACACGGTGGCAAATGCACACACTCAATCCGAATCAAAAATAGACACGCAAACACACATAGCTGCACACTCACATGCACATAAATCCATTCGCTTCAAACACACTGAGAAACCGTCTATTGCATCCAATGGCACCCCATTCGACTCCACTCCACAATATTCTACTCCAGTACCCAACAATCCTTCACCTTTTATTGCATTCCATTCCAGGAAAGAAGGCTCCCTTCGTGTCCAAACCACTCAGTTTCCCTCCCCTGCGTCACAGTGCACTCCATTCCACTCCACTTCACAACATTCCACTCCATTCCGCAGCAATCCAACACGTTCTACTGCGTGTCATTCCACCATAGATGGATCCATTCTTCTGCATAACACACAGGAACCATCTATTGCGTCACAATACACCGCATTACAATCCATTCCACAACATTGCTCTTCTATCTGTAGCCTCCCACCACGTTCTATGGCTTTCCATTACAACAGAGAAGGACAATTTCGCTTCCAGACCTCTCAGGAACCTTTGTGGCATCATATTTCAACACATACCCCTCACACACTCACACAGGCACACGCCCAGACCCGCACGTTCACACACTTTCACACAAACACGCACTCTCACACACATGCATGAACACAAATAGACACACAAACACACACACAAAATCTCAGTCTCGCAACAGTCTTGTATACACACTCACAACACCCACTCCTGCCCATTCACACATCTACACTCTCACCCAAACAAATTCACACCACCTCTCACACACACTCACTCCCAGACACATGTACACTCTCACACAAGCATATTGACACACACTCATGAAAAGTCCCTCACACATGTTCCAACTCACACTCACACAATCATACACAAACTCACACACACTGACTCACACTCAAACACACAGTCACTCACAGAGACCCTAACACATAGTCACACCCCATTACACACACAGACACACACAGAAACACTCACACTCATGCACCTACATCTCGCACATACACTCACACGCACTGATATACACACAGACATATGCACTCCTGAACTCTGACACTCACATGCCCTTGCACACACACCCAAAACACAGATTCACTCACAAATGTTCACACACTCACTAAGAGTCACATACAAATGCAGAATCACGCACAGTCGCACATCTCATGCACACTCGCACATTAACATGTACACTCACAAACTAAAACACACTCACACGCTGTCTTACATACCCAAACACACAGTCACACATACACGCTGAGTAACACTCCAACTTACACAGCTAATCTCTCACAAACACACACACATAACACTAAAACACACCTCCTCATACGATCTCACACAATCACATACGAAACCCTTTCACACTCTGACACTCGCTCGCACAGCACCTTGCTCACCTGCACACACACACCCACTCAGGGTCCCACAAAATCTCATATCCACAAACACACACTCTCACACAGACATACACCTACAACATTCACACATATCCAAAGCACACTTACACGTATGCAGACACAAACGGACCCTCATGCAAACTCACCATCACACACACTCACACACACCAACACACGCTCACAGACTCACACGCAAACACCCTCTCACACACCAACACTCCCACTCACACACAATGTCACAAACCATCACATTTGAGGCATCATATTTCTCCCCATTCCCCTCACACACTCACACTGACACAAACACAGAGACACACGCACAAGCGGGAACTCACACTCAGTCGCACACAAACAAACACATGCACAGGGGCACACAGACAGAAAAGCACCGAATCACTCACAAACAGAATAACACATTCACACGCAATCATGCTGCAGTGTTGTATACACACTCACACTCAATCCCATTCATGGACATACACTCTCACTCATTCATACTCAGACACCCGCTATCACACACACATATGCAAACTCACACATGCACACTTTCACACTCACACCAGTTCCCTCACACGTGTGCACCCTCACACACGCATTCACACACAAAGTCACACACTCACACACACTCAAAGTCTCTCCAATAATTTCGAAAACATTCAGTCAAACACACATACACACTCACACTCACGCACACACTAACACACACTTACACTCACCCTCACTGAAACACACAGGCATATCAACTCTTATACACTAACACACACGTGCACACACACTCTCTCCAACAGGTACATTCAGTCACACATACACATACTCTACCAGAGATACACAGTCGCACCCACTCAGTCCCACTCACCTCTCGCACACACTCCCACAACTGCACACATAAAATCTAAGTCTCACATGGACTCCCATTCAAACACAAACACACACTGTCCCTCATACACGCAGACTAACACTCTCACTCACACAAATAGTCTCTCACATTTACACACTCACCTGAAGAGTAAAACTCTCCTCACAATAAATAAAACAATCACATAAGACCTTATTTCACACTCAGACACTGAGACACTGCACCTTGCACACTTACACACTCACACTCAAAGAAACTCACACTATCTCATATTCAGTATCACACCCACTCACACAGACACACACCTCCATAAACACAGACACACAAACTGTCACACACAGACACACACACGAATGCTGACAAACGCACAGACACAGACGTGCGCACAATATCACACACACAATCACTCACACCAACACACTCACAGACTCACGCACTCACAGACATAATGTCACATACACATACAAAACTACACACAGAGACACACATATTAACAAGCTCACACGCACACATAATTTCAAATGCTGTCACACTCTCACACACATACTTGAACACTGACATAATCACCCTCTTGTAAACATGCTCACACCCTCTCATATAAAGACACTCCCGCTCAGCCGCTCACACACCTGCACGCTCACACAGCAACCTCTCTCAAAAAAAATACACACGGTGGCAAATGCACACACTCAATCCGAATCAAAAATAGACACGCAAACACACATAGCTGCACACTCACATGCACATAAATCCATTCGCTTCAAACACACTGAGAAACCGTCTATTGCATCCAATGGCACCCCATTCGACTCCACTCCACAATATTCTACTCCAGTACCCAACAATCCTTCACCTTTTATTGCATTCCATTCCAGGAAAGAAGGCTCCCTTCGTGTCCAAACCACTCAGTTTCCCTCCCCTGCGTCACAGTGCACTCCATTCCACTCCACTTCACAACATTCCACTCCATTCCGCAGCAATCCAACACGTTCTACTGCGTGTCATTCCACCATAGATGGATCCATTCTTCTGCATAACACACAGGAACCATCTATTGCGTCACAATACACCGCATTACAATCCATTCCACAACATTGCTCTTCTATCTGTAGCCTCCCACCACGTTCTATGGCTTTCCATTACAACAGAGAAGGACAATTTCGCTTCCAGACCTCTCAGGAACCTTTGTGGCATCATATTTCAACACATACCCCTCACACACTCACACAGGCACACGCCCAGACCCGCACGTTCACACACTTTCACACAAACACGCACTCTCACACACATGCATGAACACAAATAGACACACAAACACACACACAAAATCTCAGTCTCGCAACAGTCTTGTATACACACTCACAACACCCACTCCTGCCCATTCACACATCTACACTCTCACCCAAACAAATTCACACCACCTCTCACACACACTCACTCCCAGACACATGTACACTCTCACACAAGCAT
Source organism: Manis pentadactyla (assembly GCF_030020395.1). Lineage (NCBI taxonomy): Eukaryota > Metazoa > Chordata > Mammalia > Pholidota > Manidae > Manis > Manis pentadactyla. The sequence continues at coordinate 26,671 of NW_026644604.1, read as the reverse complement.
ATTGACACACACTCATGAAAAGTCCCTCACACATGTTCCAACTCACACTCACACAATCATACACAAACTCACACACACTGACTCACACTCAAACACACAGTCACTCACAGAGACCCTAACACATAGTCACACCCCATTACACACACAGACACACACAGAAACACTCACACTCATGCACCTACATCTCGCACATACACTCACACGCACTGATATACACACAGACATATGCACTCCTGAACTCTGACACTCACATGCCCTTGCACACACACCCAAAACACAGATTCACTCACAAATGTTCACACACTCACTAAGAGTCACATACAAATGCAGAATCACGCACAGTCGCACATCTCATGCACACTCGCACATTAACATGTACACTCACAAACTAAAACACACTCACACGCTGTCTTACATACCCAAACACACAGTCACACATACACGCTGAGTAACACTCCAACTTACACAGCTAATCTCTCACAAACACACACACATAACACTAAAACACACCTCCTCATACGATCTCACACAATCACATACGAAACCCTTTCACACTCTGACACTCGCTCGCACAGCACCTTGCTCACCTGCACACACACACCCACTCAGGGTCCCACAAAATCTCATATCCACAAACACACACTCTCACACAGACATACACCTACAACATTCACACATATCCAAAGCACACTTACACGTATGCAGACACAAACGGACCCTCATGCAAACTCACCATCACACACACTCACACACACCAACACACGCTCACAGACTCACACGCAAACACCCTCTCACACACCAACACTCCCACTCACACACAATGTCACAAACCATCACATTTGAGGCATCATATTTCTCCCCATTCCCCTCACACACTCACACTGACACAAACACAGAGACACACGCACAAGCGGGAACTCACACTCAGTCGCACACAAACAAACACATGCACAGGGGCACACAGACAGAAAAGCACCGAATCACTCACAAACAGAATAACACATTCACACGCAATCATGCTGCAGTGTTGTATACACACTCACACTCAATCCCATTCATGGACATACACTCTCACTCATTCATACTCAGACACCCGCTATCACACACACATATGCAAACTCACACATGCACACTTTCACACTCACACCAGTTCCCTCACACGTGTGCACCCTCACACACGCATTCACACACAAAGTCACACACTCACACACACTCAAAGTCTCTCCAATAATTTCGAAAACATTCAGTCAAACACACATACACACTCACACTCACGCACACACTAACACACACTTACACTCACCCTCACTGAAACACACAGGCATATCAACTCTTATACACTAACACACACGTGCACACACACTCTCTCCAACAGGTACATTCAGTCACACATACACATACTCTACCAGAGATACACAGTCGCACCCACTCAGTCCCACTCACCTCTCGCACACACTCCCACAACTGCACACATAAAATCTAAGTCTCACATGGACTCCCATTCAAACACAAACACACACTGTCCCTCATACACGCAGACTAACACTCTCACTCACACAAATAGTCTCTCACATTTACACACTCACCTGAAGAGTAAAACTCTCCTCACAATAAATAAAACAATCACATAAGACCTTATTTCACACTCAGACACTGAGACACTGCACCTTGCACACTTACACACTCACACTCAAAGAAACTCACACTATCTCATATTCAGTATCACACCCACTCACACAGACACACACCTCCATAAACACAGACACACAAACTGTCACACACAGACACACACACGAATGCTGACAAACGCACAGACACAGACGTGCGCACAATATCACACACACAATCACTCACACCAACACACTCACAGACTCACGCACTCACAGACATAATGTCACATACACATACAAAACTACACACAGAGACACACATATTAACAAGCTCACACGCACACATAATTTCAAATGCTGTCACACTCTCACACACATACTTGAACACTGACATAATCACCCTCTTGTAAACATGCTCACACCCTCTCATATAAAGACACTCCCGCTCAGCCGCTCACACACCTGCACGCTCACACAGCAACCTCTCTCAAAAAAAATACACACGGTGGCAAATGCACACACTCAATCCGAATCAAAAATAGACACGCAAACACACATAGCTGCACACTCACATGCACATAAATCCATTCGCTTCAAACACACTGAGAAACCGTCTATTGCATCCAATGGCACCCCATTCGACTCCACTCCACAATATTCTACTCCAGTACCCAACAATCCTTCACCTTTTATTGCATTCCATTCCAGGAAAGAAGGCTCCCTTCGTGTCCAAACCACTCAGTTTCCCTCCCCTGCGTCACAGTGCACTCCATTCCACTCCACTTCACAACATTCCACTCCATTCCGCAGCAATCCAACACGTTCTACTGCGTGTCATTCCACCATAGATGGATCCATTCTTCTGCATAACACACAGGAACCATCTATTGCGTCACAATACACCGCATTACAATCCATTCCACAACATTGCTCTTCTATCTGTAGCCTCCCACCACGTTCTATGGCTTTCCATTACAACAGAGAAGGACAATTTCGCTTCCAGACCTCTCAGGAACCTTTGTGGCATCATATTTCAACACATACCCCTCACACACTCACACAGGCACACGCCCAGACCCGCACGTTCACACACTTTCACACAAACACGCACTCTCACACACATGCATGAACACAAATAGACACACAAACACACACACAAAATCTCAGTCTCGCAACAGTCTTGTATACACACTCACAACACCCACTCCTGCCCATTCACACATCTACACTCTCACCCAAACAAATTCACACCACCTCTCACACACACTCACTCCCAGACACATGTACACTCTCACACAAGCATATTGACACACACTCATGAAAAGTCCCTCACACATGTTCCAACTCACACTCACACAATCATACACAAACTCACACACACTGACTCACACTCAAACACACAGTCACTCACAGAGACCCTAACACATAGTCACACCCCATTACACACACAGACACACACAGAAACACTCACACTCATGCACCTACATCTCGCACATACACTCACACGCACTGATATACACACAGACATATGCACTCCTGAACTCTGACACTCACATGCCCTTGCACACACACCCAAAACACAGATTCACTCACAAATGTTCACACACTCACTAAGAGTCACATACAAATGCAGAATCACGCACAGTCGCACATCTCATGCACACTCGCACATTAACATGTACACTCACAAACTAAAACACACTCACACGCTGTCTTACATACCCAAACACACAGTCACACATACACGCTGAGTAACACTCCAACTTACACAGCTAATCTCTCACAAACACACACACATAACACTAAAACACACCTCCTCATACGATCTCACACAATCACATACGAAACCCTTTCACACTCTGACACTCGCTCGCACAGCACCTTGCTCACCTGCACACACACACCCACTCAGGGTCCCACAAAATCTCATATCCACAAACACACACTCTCACACAGACATACACCTACAACATTCACACATATCCAAAGCACACTTACACGTATGCAGACACAAACGGACCCTCATGCAAACTCACCATCACACACACTCACACACACCAACACACGCTCACAGACTCACACGCAAACACCCTCTCACACACCAACACTCCCACTCACACACAATGTCACAAACCATCACATTTGAGGCATCATATTTCTCCCCATTCCCCTCACACACTCACACTGACACAAACACAGAGACACACGCACAAGCGGGAACTCACACTCAGTCGCACACAAACAAACACATGCACAGGGGCACACAGACAGAAAAGCACCGAATCACTCACAAACAGAATAACACATTCACACGCAATCATGCTGCAGTGTTGTATACACACTCACACTCAATCCCATTCATGGACATACACTCTCACTCATTCATACTCAGACACCCGCTATCACACACACATATGCAAACTCACACATGCACACTTTCACACTCACACCAGTTCCCTCACACGTGTGCACCCTCACACACGCATTCACACACAAAGTCACACACTCACACACACTCAAAGTCTCTCCAATAATTTCGAAAACATTCAGTCAAACACACATACACACTCACACTCACGCACACACTAACACACACTTACACTCACCCTCACTGAAACACACAGGCATATCAACTCTTATACACTAACACACACGTGCACACACACTCTCTCCAACAGGTACATTCAGTCACACATACACATACTCTACCAGAGATACACAGTCGCACCCACTCAGTCCCACTCACCTCTCGCACACACTCCCACAACTGCACACATAAAATCTAAGTCTCACATGGACTCCCATTCAAACACAAACACACACTGTCCCTCATACACGCAGACTAACACTCTCACTCACACAAATAGTCTCTCACATTTACACACTCACCTGAAGAGTAAAACTCTCCTCACAATAAATAAAACACAATCACATAAGTCCTTATTTCACACTGAGACACTGCACCTTGCACACTTACACACTCACACTCAAAGAAACTCACACTATCTCATATTCAGTATCACACCCACTCACACAGACACACACCTCCATAAACACAGACACACAAACTGTCACACACAGACACACACACGAATGCTGACAAACGCACAGACACAGACGTGCGCACAATATCACACACACAATCACTCACACCAACACACTCACAGACTCACGCACTCACAGACATAATGTCACATACACATACAAAACTACACACAGAGACACACATATTAACAAGCTCACACGCACACATAATTTCAAATGCTGTCACACTCTCACACACATACTTGAACACTGACATAATCACCCTCTTGTAAACATGCTCACACCCTCTCATATAAAGACACTCCCGCTCAGCCGCTCACACACCTGCACGCTCACACAGCAACCTCTCTCAAAAAAAATACACACGGTGGCAAATGCACACACTCAATCCGAATCAAAAATAGACACGCAAACACACATAGCTGCACACTCACATGCACATAAATCCATTCGCTTCAAACACACTGAGAAACCGTCTATTGCATCAAATGGCACCCCATTCGACTCCACTCCACAATATTCTACTCCAGTACCCAACAATCCTTCACCTTTTATTGCATTCCATTCCAGGAAAGAAGGCTCCCTTCGTGTCCAAACCACTCAGTTTCCCTCCCCTGCATCACAGTGCACTCCATTCCACTCCACTTCACAACATTCCACTCCATTCCGCAGCATTCCAACACGTTCTACTGCGTGTCATTCCACCATAGATGGATCCATTCTTCTGCATAACACACAGGAACCATCTATTGCGTCACAATACACCGCATTACAATCCATTCCACAACATTGCTCTTCTATCTGTAGCCTCCCACCACGTTCTATGGCTTTCCATTACAACAGAGAAGGACAATTTCGCTTCCAGACCTCTCAGGAACCTTTGTGGCATCATATTTCAACACATACCCCTCACACACTCACACAGGCACACGCCCAGACCCGCACGTTCACACACTTTCACACAAACACGCACTCTCACACACATGCATGAACACAAATAGACACACAAACACACACACAAAATCTCAGTCTCGCAACAGTCTTGTATACACACTCACAACACCCACTCCTGCCCATTCACACATCTACACTCTCACCCAAACAAATTCACACCACCTCTCACACACACTCACTCCCAGACACATGTACACTCTCACACAAGCATATTGACACACACTCATGAAAAGTCCCTCACACATGTTCCAACTCACACTCACACAATCATACACAAACTCACACACACTGACTCACACTCAAACACACAGTCACTCACAGAGACCCTAACACATAGAGTCACACCCCATTACACACACAGACACACACAGAAACACTCACACTCATGCACCTACATCTCGCACATACACTCACACGCACTGATATACACACAGACATATGCACTCCTGAACTCTGACACTCACATGCCCTTGCACACACACCCAAAACACAGATTCACTCACAAATGTTCACACACTCACTAAGAGTCACATACAAATGCAGAATCACGCACAGTCGCACATCTCATGCACACTCGCACATTAACATGTACACTCACAAACTAAAACACACTCACACGCTGTCTTACATACCCAAACACACAGTCACACATACACGCTGAGTAACACTCCAACTTACACAGCTAATCTCTCACAAACACACACACATAACACTAAAACACACCTCCTCATACGATCTCACACAATCACATACGAAACCCTTTCACACTCTGACACTCGCTCGCACAGCACCTTGCTCACCTGCACACACACACCCACTCAGGGTCCCACAAAATCTCATATCCACAAACACACACTCTCACACAGACATACACCTACAACATTCACACATATCCAAAGCACACTTACACGTATGCAGACACAAACGGACCCTCATGCAAACTCACCATCACACACACTCACACACACCAACACACGCTCACAGACTCACACGCAAACACCCTCTCACACACCAACACTCCCACTCACACACAATGTCACAAACCATCACATTTGAGGCATCATATTTCTCCCCATTCCCCTCACACACTCACACTGACACAAACACAGAGACACACGCACAAGCGGGAACTCACACTCAGTCGCACACAAACAAACACATGCACAGGGGCACACAGACAGAAAAGCACCGAATCACTCACAAACAGAATAACACATTCACACGCAATCATGCTGCAGTGTTGTATACACACTCACACTCAATCCCATTCATGGACATACACTCTCACTCATTCATACTCAGACACCCGCTATCACACACACATATGCAAACTCACACATGCACACTTTCACACTCACACCAGTTCCCTCACACGTGTGCACCCTCACACACGCATTCACACACAAAGTCACACACTCACACACACTCAAAGTCTCTCCAATAATTTCGAAAACATTCAGTCAAACACACATACACACTCACACTCACGCACACACTAACACACACTTACACTCACCCTCACTGAAACACACAGGCATATCAACTCTTATACACTAACACACACGTGCACACACACTCTCTCCAACAGGTACATTCAGTCACACATACACATACTCTACCAGAGATACACAGTCGCACCCACTCAGTCCCACTCACCTCTCGCACACACTCCCACAACTGCACACATAAAATCTAAGTCTCACATGGACTCCCATTCAAACACAAACACACACTGTCCCTCATACACGCAGACTAACACTCTCACTCACACAAATAGTCTCTCACATTTACACACTCACCTGAAGAGTAAAACTCTCCTCACAATAAATAAAACAATCACATAAGACCTTATTTCACACTCAGACACTGAGACACTGCACCTTGCACACTTACACACTCACACTCAAAGAAACTCACACTATCTCATATTCAGTATCACACCCACTCACACAGACACACACCTCCATAAACACAGACACACAAACTGTCACACACAGACACACACACGAATGCTGACAAACGCACAGACACAGACGTGCGCACAATATCACACACACAATCACTCACACCAACACACTCACAGACTCACGCACTCACAGACATAATGTCACATACACATACAAAACTACACACAGAGACACACATATTAACAAGCTCACACGCACACATAATTTCAAATGCTGTCACACTCTCACACACATACTTGAACACTGACATAATCACCCTCTTGTAAACATGCTCACACCCTCTCATATAAAGACACTCCCGCTCAGCCGCTCACACACCTGCACGCTCACACAGCAACCTCTCTCAAAAAAAATACACACGGTGGCAAATGCACACACTCAATCCGAATCAAAAATAGACACGCAAACACACATAGCTGCACACTCACATGCACATAAATCCATTCGCTTCAAACACACTGAGAAACCGTCTATTGCATCCAATGGCACCCCATTCGACTCCACTCCACAATATTCTACTCCAGTACCCAACAATCCTTCACCTTTTATTGCATTCCATTCCAGGAAAGAAGGCTCCCTTCGTGTCCAAACCACTCAGTTTCCCTCCCCTGCGTCACAGTGCACTCCATTCCACTCCACTTCACAACATTCCACTCCATTCCGCAGCAATCCAACACGTTCTACTGCGTGTCATTCCACCATAGATGGATCCATTCTTCTGCATAACACACAGGAACCATCTATTGCGTCACAATACACCGCATTACAATCCATTCCACAACATTGCTCTTCTATCTGTAGCCTCCCACCACGTTCTATGGCTTTCCATTACAACAGAGAAGGACAATTTCGCTTCCAGACCTCTCAGGAACCTTTGTGGCATCATATTTCAACACATACCCCTCACACACTCACACAGGCACACGCCCAGACCCGCACGTTCACACACTTTCACACAAACACGCACTCTCACACACATGCATGAACACAAATAGACACACAAACACACACACAAAATCTCAGTCTCGCAACAGTCTTGTATACACACTCACAACACCCACTCCTGCCCATTCACACATCTACACTCTCACCCAAACAAATTCACACCACCTCTCACACACACTCACTCCCAGACACATGTACACTCTCACACAAGCATATTGACACACACTCATGAAAAGTCCCTCACACATGTTCCAACTCACACTCACACAATCATACACAAACTCACACACACTGACTCACACTCAAACACACAGTCACTCACAGAGACCCTAACACATAGTCACACCCCATTACACACACAGACACACACAGAAACACTCACACTCATGCACCTACATCTCGCACATACACTCACACGCACTGATATACACACAGACATATGCACTCCTGAACTCTGACACTCACATGCCCTTGCACACACACCCAAAACACAGATTCACTCACAAATGTTCACACACTCACTAAGAGTCACATACAAATGCAGAATCACGCACAGTCGCACATCTCATGCACACTCGCACATTAACATGTACACTCACAAACTAAAACACACTCACACGCTGTCTTACATACCCAAACACACAGTCACACATACACGCTGAGTAACACTCCAACTTACACAGCTAATCTCTCACAAACACACACACATAACACTAAAACACACCTCCTCATACGATCTCACACAATCACATACGAAACCCTTTCACACTCTGACACTCGCTCGCACAGCACCTTGCTCACCTGCACACACACACCCACTCAGGGTCCCACAAAATCTCATATCCACAAACACACACTCTCACACAGACATACACCTACAACATTCACACATATCCAAAGCACACTTACACGTATGCAGACACAAACGGACCCTCATGCAAACTCACCATCACACACACTCACACACACCAACACACGCTCACAGACTCACACGCAAACACCCTCTCACACACCAACACTCCCACTCACACACAATGTCACAAACCATCACATTTGAGGCATCATATTTCTCCCCATTCCCCTCACACACTCACACTGACACAAACACAGAGACACACGCACAAGCGGGAACTCACACTCAGTCGCACACAAACAAACACATGCACAGGGGCACACAGACAGAAAAGCACCGAATCACTCACAAACAGAATAACACATTCACACGCAATCATGCTGCAGTGTTGTATACACACTCACACTCAATCCCATTCATGGACATACACTCTCACTCATTCATACTCAGACACCCGCTATCACACACACATATGCAAACTCACACATGCACACTTTCACACTCACACCAGTTCCCTCACACGTGTGCACCCTCACACACGCATTCACACACAAAGTCACACACTCACACACACTCAAAGTCTCTCCAATAATTTCGAAAACATTCAGTCAAACACACATACACACTCACACTCACGCACACACTAACACACACTTACACTCACCCTCACTGAAACACACAGGCATATCAACTCTTATACACTAACACACACGTGCACACACACTCTCTCCAACAGGTACATTCAGTCACACATACACATACTCTACCAGAGATACACAGTCGCACCCACTCAGTCCCACTCACCTCTCGCACACACTCCCACAACTGCACACATAAAATCTAAGTCTCACATGGACTCCCATTCAAACACAAACACACACTGTCCCTCATACACGCAGACTAACACTCTCACTCACACAAATAGTCTCTCACATTTACACACTCACCTGAAGAGTAAAACTCTCCTCACAATAAATAAAACACAATCACATAAGTCCTTATTTCACACTGAGACACTGCACCTTGCACACTTACACACTCACACTCAAAGAAACTCACACTATCTCATATTCAGTATCACACCCACTCACACAGACACACACCTCCATAAACACAGACACACAAACTGTCACACACAGACACACACACGAATGCTGACAAACGCACAGACACAGACGTGCGCACAATATCACACACACAATCACTCACACCAACACACTCACAGACTCACGCACTCACAGACATAATGTCACATACACATACAAAACTACACACAGAGACACACATATTAACAAGCTCACACGCACACATAATTTCAAATGCTGTCACACTCTCACACACATACTTGAACACTGACATAATCACCCTCTTGTAAACATGCTCACACCCTCTCATATAAAGACACTCCCGCTCAGCCGCTCACACACCTGCACGCTCACACAGCAACCTCTCTCAAAAAAAATACACACGGTGGCAAATGCACACACTCAATCCGAATCAAAAATAGACACGCAAACACACATAGCTGCACACTCACATGCACATAAATCCATTCGCTTCAAACACACTGAGAAACCGTCTATTGCATCAAATGGCACCCCATTCGACTCCACTCCACAATATTCTACTCCAGTACCCAACAATCCTTCACCTTTTATTGCATTCCATTCCAGGAAAGAAGGCTCCCTTCGTGTCCAAACCACTCAGTTTCCCTCCCCTGCGTCACAGTGCACTCCATTCCACTCCACTTCACAACATTCCACTCCATTCCGCAGCAATCCAACACGTTCTACTGCGTGTCATTCCACCATAGATGGATCCATTCTTCTGCATAACACACAGGAACCATCTATTGCGTCACAATACACCGCATTACAATCCATTCCACAACATTGCTCTTCTATCTGTAGCCTCCCACCACGTTCTATGGCTTTCCATTACAACAGAGAAGGACAATTTCGCTTCCAGACCTCTCAGGAACCTTTGTGGCATCATATTTCAACACATACCCCTCACACACTCACACAGGCACACGCCCAGACCCGCACGTTCACACACTTTCACACAAACACGCACTCTCACACACATGCATGAACACAAATAGACACACAAACACACACACAAAATCTCAGTCTCGCAACAGTCTTGTATACACACTCACAACACCCACTCCTGCCCATTCACACATCTACACTCTCACCCAAACAAATTCACACCACCTCTCACACACACTCACTCCCAGACACATGTACACTCTCACACAAGCATATTGACACACACTCATGAAAAGTCCCTCACACATGTTCCAACTCACACTCACACAATCATACACAAACTCACACACACTGACTCACACTCAAACACACAGTCACTCACAGAGACCCTAACACATAGAGTCACACCCCATTACACACACAGACACACACAGAAACACTCACACTCATGCACCTACATCTCGCACATACACTCACACGCACTGATATACACACAGACATATGCACTCCTGAACTCTGACACTCACATGCCCTTGCACACACACCCAAAACACAGATTCACTCACAAATGTTCACACACTCACTAAGAGTCACATACAAATGCAGAATCACGCACAGTCGCACATCTCATGCACACTCGCACATTAACATGTACACTCACAAACTAAAACACACTCACACGCTGTCTTACATACCCAAACACACAGTCACACATACACGCTGAGTAACACTCCAACTTACACAGCTAATCTCTCACAAACACACACACATAACACTAAAACACACCTCCTCATACGATCTCACACAATCACATACGAAACCCTTTCACACTCTGACACTCGCTCGCACAGCACCTTGCTCACCTGCACACACACACCCACTCAGGGTCCCACAAAATCTCATATCCACAAACACACACTCTCACACAGACATACACCTACAACATTCACACATATCCAAAGCACACTTACACGTATGCAGACACAAACGGACCCTCATGCAAACTCACCATCACACACACTCACACACACCAACACACGCTCACAGACTCACACGCAAACACCCTCTCACACACCAACACTCCCACTCACACACAATGTCACAAACCATCACATTTGAGGCATCATATTTCTCCCCATTCCCCTCACACACTCACACTGACACAAACACAGAGACACACGCACAAGCGGGAACTCACACTCAGTCGCACACAAACAAACACATGCACAGGGGCACACAGACAGAAAAGCACCGAATCACTCACAAACAGAATAACACATTCACACGCAATCATGCTGCAGTGTTGTATACACACTCACACTCAATCCCATTCATGGACATACACTCTCACTCATTCATACTCAGACACCCGCTATCACACACACATATGCAAACTCACACATGCACACTTTCACACTCACACCAGTTCCCTCACACGTGTGCACCCTCACACACGCATTCACACACAAAGTCACACACTCACACACACTCAAAGTCTCTCCAATAATTTCGAAAACATTCAGTCAAACACACATACACACTCACACTCACGCACACACTAACACACACTTACACTCACCCTCACTGAAACACACAGGCATATCAACTCTTATACACTAACACACACGTGCACACACACTCTCTCCAACAGGTACATTCAGTCACACATACACATACTCTACCAGAGATACACAGTCGCACCCACTCAGTCCCACTCACCTCTCGCACACACTCCCACAACTGCACACATAAAATCTAAGTCTCACATGGACTCCCATTCAAACACAAACACACACTGTCCCTCATACACGCAGACTAACACTCTCACTCACACAAATAGTCTCTCACATTTACACACTCACCTGAAGAGTAAAACTCTCCTCACAATAAATAAAACACAATCACATAAGTCCTTATTTCACACTGAGACACTGCACCTTGCACACTTACACACTCACACTCAAAGAAACTCACACTATCTCATATTCAGTATCACACCCACTCACACAGACACACACCTCCATAAACACAGACACACAAACTGTCACACACAGACACACACACGAATGCTGACAAACGCACAGACACAGACGTGCGCACAATATCACACACACAATCACTCACACCAACACACTCACAGACTCACGCACTCACAGACATAATGTCACATACACATACAAAACTACACACAGAGACACACATATTAACAAGCTCACACGCACACATAATTTCAAATGCTGTCACACTCTCACACACATACTTGAACACTGACATAATCACCCTCTTGTAAACATGCTCACACCCTCTCATATAAAGACACTCCCGCTCAGCCGCTCACACACCTGCACGCTCACACAGCAACCTCTCTCAAAAAAAATACACACGGTGGCAAATGCACACACTCAATCCGAATCAAAAATAGACACGCAAACACACATAGCTGCACACTCACATGCACATAAATCCATTCGCTTCAAACACACTGAGAAACCGTCTATTGCATCCAATGGCACCCCATTCGACTCCACTCCACAATATTCTACTCCAGTACCCAACAATCCTTCACCTTTTATTGCATTCCATTCCAGGAAAGAAGGCTCCCTTCGTGTCCAAACCACTCAGTTTCCCTCCCCTGCGTCACAGTGCACTCCATTCCACTCCACTTCACAACATTCCACTCCATTCCGCAGCAATCCAACACGTTCTACTGCGTGTCATTCCACCATAGATGGATCCATTCTTCTGCATAACACACAGGAACCATCTATTGCGTCACAATACACCGCATTACAATCCATTCCACAACATTGCTCTTCTATCTGTAGCCTCCCACCACGTTCTATGGCTTTCCATTACAACAGAGAAGGACAATTTCGCTTCCAGACCTCTCAGGAACCTTTGTGGCATCATATTTCAACACATACCCCTCACACACTCACACAGGCACACGCCCAGACCCGCACGTTCACACACTTTCACACAAACACGCACTCTCACACACATGCATGAACACAAATAGACACACAAACACACACACAAAATCTCAGTCTCGCAACAGTCTTGTATACACACTCACAACACCCACTCCTGCCCATTCACACATCTACACTCTCACCCAAACAAATTCACACCACCTCTCACACACACTCACTCCCAGACACATGTACACTCTCACACAAGCATATTGACACACACTCATGAAAAGTCCCTCACACATGTTCCAACTCACACTCACACAATCATACACAAACTCACACACACTGACTCACACTCAAACACACAGTCACTCACAGAGACCCTAACACATAGTCACACCCCATTACACACACAGACACACACAGAAACACTCACACTCATGCACCTACATCTCGCACATACACTCACACGCACTGATATACACACAGACATATGCACTCCTGAACTCTGACACTCACATGCCCTTGCACACACACCCAAAACACAGATTCACTCACAAATGTTCACACACTCACTAAGAGTCACATACAAATGCAGAATCACGCACAGTCGCACATCTCATGCACACTCGCACATTAACATGTACACTCACAAACTAAAACACACTCACACGCTGTCTTACATACCCAAACACACAGTCACACATACACGCTGAGTAACACTCCAACTTACACAGCTAATCTCTCACAAACACACACACATAACACTAAAACACACCTCCTCATACGATCTCACACAATCACATACGAAACCCTTTCACACTCTGACACTCGCTCGCACAGCACCTTGCTCACCTGCACACACACACCCACTCAGGGTCCCACAAAATCTCATATCCACAAACACACACTCTCACACAGACATACACCTACAACATTCACACATATCCAAAGCACACTTACACGTATGCAGACACAAACGGACCCTCATGCAAACTCACCATCACACACACTCACACACACCAACACACGCTCACAGACTCACACGCAAACACCCTCTCACACACCAACACTCCCACTCACACACAATGTCACAAACCATCACATTTGAGGCATCATATTTCTCCCCATTCCCCTCACACACTCACACTGACACAAACACAGAGACACACGCACAAGCGGGAACTCACACTCAGTCGCACACAAACAAACACATGCACAGGGGCACACAGACAGAAAAGCACCGAATCACTCACAAACAGAATAACACATTCACACGCAATCATGCTGCAGTGTTGTATACACACTCACACTCAATCCCATTCATGGACATACACTCTCACTCATTCATACTCAGACACCCGCTATCACACACACATATGCAAACTCACACATGCACACTTTCACACTCACACCAGTTCCCTCACACGTGTGCACCCTCACACACGCATTCACACACAAAGTCACACACTCACACACACTCAAAGTCTCTCCAATAATTTCGAAAACATTCAGTCAAACACACATACACACTCACACTCACGCACACACTAACACACACTTACACTCACCCTCACTGAAACACACAGGCATATCAACTCTTATACACTAACACACACGTGCACACACACTCTCTCCAACAGGTACATTCAGTCACACATACACATACTCTACCAGAGATACACAGTCGCACCCACTCAGTCCCACTCACCTCTCGCACACACTCCCACAACTGCACACATAAAATCTAAGTCTCACATGGACTCCCATTCAAACACAAACACACACTGTCCCTCATACACGCAGACTAACACTCTCACTCACACAAATAGTCTCTCACATTTACACACTCACCTGAAGAGTAAAACTCTCCTCACAATAAATAAAACACAATCACATAAGTCCTTATTTCACACTGAGACACTGCACCTTGCACACTTACACACTCACACTCAAAGAAACTCACACTATCTCATATTCAGTATCACACCCACTCACACAGACACACACCTCCATAAACACAGACACACAAACTGTCACACACAGACACACACACGAATGCTGACAAACGCACAGACACAGACGTGCGCACAATATCACACACACAATCACTCACACCAGCACACTCACAGACTCACGCACTCACAGACATAATGTCACATACACATACAAAACTACACACAGAGACACACATATTAACAAGCTCACACGCACACATAATTTCAAATGCTGTCACACTCTCACACACATACTTGAACACTGACATAATCACCCTCTTGTAAACATGCTCACACCCTCTCATATAAAGACACTCCCGCTCAGCCGCTCACACACCTGCACGCTCACACAGCAACCTCTCTCAAAAAAAATACACACGGTGGCAAATGCACACACTCAATCCGAATCAAAAATAGACACGCAAACACACATAGCTGCACACTCACATGCACATAAATCCATTCGCTTCAAACACACTGAGAAACCGTCTATTGCATCAAATGGCACCCCATTCGACTCCACTCCACAATATTCTACTCCAGTACCCAACAATCCTTCACCTTTTATTGCATTCCATTCCAGGAAAGAAGGCTCCCTTCGTGTCCAAACCACTCAGTTTCCCTCCCCTGCATCACAGTGCACTCCATTCCACTCCACTTCACAACATTCCACTCCATTCCGCAGCATTCCAACACGTTCTACTGCGTGTCATTCCACCATAGATGGATCCATTCTTCTGCATAACACACAGGAACCATCTATTGCGTCACAATACACCGCATTACAATCCATTCCACAACATTGCTCTTCTATCTGTAGCCTCCCACCACGTTCTATGGCTTTCCATTACAACAGAGAAGGACAATTTCGCTTCCAGACCTCTCAGGAACCTTTGTGGCATCATATTTCAACACATACCCCTCACACACTCACACAGGCACACGCCCAGACCCGCACGTTCACACACTTTCACACAAACACGCACTCTCACACACATGCATGAACACAAATAGACACACAAACACACACACAAAATCTCAGTCTCGCAACAGTCTTGTATACACACTCACAACACCCACTCCTGCCCATTCACACATCTACACTCTCACCCAAACAAATTCACACCACCTCTCACACACACTCACTCCCAGACACATGTACACTCTCACACAAGCATATTGACACACACTCATGAAAAGTCCCTCACACATGTTCCAACTCACACTCACACAATCATACACAAACTCACACACACTGACTCACACTCAAACACACAGTCACTCACAGAGACCCTAACACATAGAGTCACACCCCATTACACACACAGACACACACAGAAACACTCACACTCATGCACCTACATCTCGCACATACACTCACACGCACTGATATACACACAGACATATGCACTCCTGAACTCTGACACTCACATGCCCTTGCACACACACCCAAAACACAGATTCACTCACAAATGTTCACACACTCACTAAGAGTCACATACAAATGCAGAATCACGCACAGTCGCACATCTCATGCACACTCGCACATTAACATGTACACTCACAAACTAAAACACACTCACACGCTGTCTTACATACCCAAACACACAGTCACACATACACGCTGAGTAACACTCCAACTTACACAGCTAATCTCTCACAAACACACACACATAACACTAAAACACACCTCCTCATACGATCTCACACAATCACATACGAAACCCTTTCACACTCTGACACTCGCTCGCACAGCACCTTGCTCACCTGCACACACACACCCACTCAGGGTCCCACAAAATCTCATATCCACAAACACACACTCTCACACAGACATACACCTACAACATTCACACATATCCAAAGCACACTTACACGTATGCAGACACAAACGGACCCTCATGCAAACTCACCATCACACACACTCACACACACCAACACACGCTCACAGACTCACACGCAAACACCCTCTCACACACCAACACTCCCACTCACACACAATGTCACAAACCATCACATTTGAGGCATCATATTTCTCCCCATTCCCCTCACACACTCACACTGACACAAACACAGAGACACACGCACAAGCGGGAACTCACACTCAGTCGCACACAAACAAACACATGCACAGGGGCACACAGACAGAAAAGCACCGAATCACTCACAAACAGAATAACACATTCACACGCAATCATGCTGCAGTGTTGTATACACACTCACACTCAATCCCATTCATGGACATACACTCTCACTCATTCATACTCAGACACCCGCTATCACACACACATATGCAAACTCACACATGCACACTTTCACACTCACACCAGTTCCCTCACACGTGTGCACCCTCACACACGCATTCACACACAAAGTCACACACTCACACACACTCAAAGTCTCTCCAATAATTTCGAAAACATTCAGTCAAACACACATACACACTCACACTCACGCACACACTAACACACACTTACACTCACCCTCACTGAAACACACAGGCATATCAACTCTTATACACTAACACACACGTGCACACACACTCTCTCCAACAGGTACATTCAGTCACACATACACATACTCTACCAGAGATACACAGTCGCACCCACTCAGTCCCACTCACCTCTCGCACACACTCCCACAACTGCACACATAAAATCTAAGTCTCACATGGACTCCCATTCAAACACAAACACACACTGTCCCTCATACACGCAGACTAACACTCTCACTCACACAAATAGTCTCTCACATTTACACACTCACCTGAAGAGTAAAACTCTCCTCACAATAAATAAAACAATCACATAAGACCTTATTTCACACTCAGACACTGAGACACTGCACCTTGCACACTTACACACTCACACTCAAAGAAACTCACACTATCTCATATTCAGTATCACACCCACTCACACAGACACACACCTCCATAAACACAGACACACAAACTGTCACACACAGACACACACACGAATGCTGACAAACGCACAGACACAGACGTGCGCACAATATCACACACACAATCACTCACACCAACACACTCACAGACTCACGCACTCACAGACATAATGTCACATACACATACAAAACTACACACAGAGACACACATATTAACAAGCTCACACGCACACATAATTTCAAATGCTGTCACACTCTCACACACATACTTGAACACTGACATAATCACCCTCTTGTAAACATGCTCACACCCTCTCATATAAAGACACTCCCGCTCAGCCGCTCACACACCTGCACGCTCACACAGCAACCTCTCTCAAAAAAAATACACACGGTGGCAAATGCACACACTCAATCCGAATCAAAAATAGACACGCAAACACACATAGCTGCACACTCACATGCACATAAATCCATTCGCTTCAAACACACTGAGAAACCGTCTATTGCATCCAATGGCACCCCATTCGACTCCACTCCACAATATTCTACTCCAGTACCCAACAATCCTTCACCTTTTATTGCATTCCATTCCAGGAAAGAAGGCTCCCTTCGTGTCCAAACCACTCAGTTTCCCTCCCCTGCGTCACAGTGCACTCCATTCCACTCCACTTCACAACATTCCACTCCATTCCGCAGCAATCCAACACGTTCTACTGCGTGTCATTCCACCATAGATGGATCCATTCTTCTGCATAACACACAGGAACCATCTATTGCGTCACAATACACCGCATTACAATCCATTCCACAACATTGCTCTTCTATCTGTAGCCTCCCACCACGTTCTATGGCTTTCCATTACAACAGAGAAGGACAATTTCGCTTCCAGACCTCTCAGGAACCTTTGTGGCATCATATTTCAACACATACCCCTCACACACTCACACAGGCACACGCCCAGACCCGCACGTTCACACACTTTCACACAAACACGCACTCTCACACACATGCATGAACACAAATAGACACACAAACACACACACAAAATCTCAGTCTCGCAACAGTCTTGTATACACACTCACAACACCCACTCCTGCCCATTCACACATCTACACTCTCACCCAAACAAATTCACACCACCTCTCACACACACTCACTCCCAGACACATGTACACTCTCACACAAGCATATTGACACACACTCATGAAAAGTCCCTCACACATGTTCCAACTCACACTCACACAATCATACACAAACTCACACACACTGACTCACACTCAAACACACAGTCACTCACAGAGACCCTAACACATAGAGTCACACCCCATTACACACACAGACACACACAGAAACACTCACACTCATGCACCTACATCTCGCACATACACTCACACGCACTGATATACACACAGACATATGCACTCCTGAACTCTGACACTCACATGCCCTTGCACACACACCCAAAACACAGATTCACTCACAAATGTTCACACACTCACTAAGAGTCACATACAAATGCAGAATCACGCACAATCGCACATCTCATGCACACTCGCACATTAACATGTACACTCACAAACTAAAACACACTCACACGCTGTCTTACATACCCAAACACACAGTCACACATACACGCTGAGTAACACTCCAACTTACACAGCTAATCTCTCACAAACACACACACATAACACTAAAACACACCTCCTCATACGATCTCACACAATCACATACGAAACCCTTTCACACTCTGACACTCGCTCGCACAGCACCTTGCTCACCTGCACACACACACCCACTCAGGGTCCCACAAAATCTCATATCCACAAACACACACTCTCACACAGACATACACCTACAACATTCACACATATCCAAAGCACACTTACACGTATGCAGACACAAACGGACCCTCATGCAAACTCACCATCACACACACTCACACACACCAACACACGCTCACAGACTCACACGCAAACACCCTCTCACACACCAACACTCCCACTCACACACAATGTCACAAACCATCACATTTGAGGCATCATATTTCTCCCCATTCCCCTCACACACTCACACTGACACAAACACAGAGACACACGCACAAGCGGGAACTCACACTCAGTCGCACACAAACAAACACATGCACAGGGGCACACAGACAGAAAAGCACCGAATCACTCACAAACAGAATAACACATTCACACGCAATCATGCTGCAGTGTTGTATACACACTCACACTCAATCCCATTCATGGACATACACTCTCACTCATTCATACTCAGACACCCGCTATCACACACACATATGCAAACTCACACATGCACACTTTCACACTCACACCAGTTCCCTCACACGTGTGCACCCTCACACACGCATTCACACACAAAGTCACACACTCACACACACTCAAAGTCTCTCCAATAATTTCGAAAACATTCAGTCAAACACACATACACACTCACACTCACGCACACACTAACACACACTTACACTCACCCTCACTGAAACACACAGGCATATCAACTCTTATACACTAACACACACGTGCACACACACTCTCTCCAACAGGTACATTCAGTCACACATACACATACTCTACCAGAGATACACAGTCGCACCCACTCAGTCCCACTCACCTCTCGCACACACTCCCACAACTGCACACATAAAATCTAAGTCTCACATGGACTCCCATTCAAACACAAACACACACTGTCCCTCATACACGCAGACTAACACTCTCACTCACACAAATAGTCTCTCACATTTACACACTCACCTGAAGAGTAAAACTCTCCTCACAATAAATAAAACACAATCACATAAGTCCTTATTTCACACTGAGACACTGCACCTTGCACACTTACACACTCACACTCAAAGAAACTCACACTATCTCATATTCAGTATCACACCCACTCACACAGACACACACCTCCATAAACACAGACACACAAACTGTCACACACAGACACACACACGAATGCTGACAAACGCACAGACACAGACGTGCGCACAATATCACACACACAATCACTCACACCAACACACTCACAGACTCACGCACTCACAGACATAATGTCACATACACATACAAAACTACACACAGAGACACACATATTAACAAGCTCACACGCACACATAATTTCAAATGCTGTCACACTCTCACACACATACTTGAACACTGACATAATCACCCTCTTGTAAACATGCTCACACCCTCTCATATAAAGACACTCCCGCTCAGCCGCTCACACACCTGCACGCTCACACAGCAACCTCTCTCAAAAAAAATACACACGGTGGCAAATGCACACACTCAATCCGAATCAAAAATAGACACGCAAACACACATAGCTGCACACTCACATGCACATAAATCCATTCGCTTCAAACACACTGAGAAACCGTCTATTGCATCCAATGGCACCCCATTCGACTCCACTCCACAATATTCTACTCCAGTACCCAACAATCCTTCACCTTTTATTGCATTCCATTCCAGGAAAGAAGGCTCCCTTCGTGTCCAAACCACTCAGTTTCCCTCCCCTGCGTCACAGTGCACTCCATTCCACTCCACTTCACAACATTCCACTCCATTCCGCAGCAATCCAACACGTTCTACTGCGTGTCATTCCACCATAGATGGATCCATTCTTCTGCATAACACACAGGAACCATCTATTGCGTCACAATACACCGCATTACAATCCATTCCACAACATTGCTCTTCTATCTGTAGCCTCCCACCACGTTCTATGGCTTTCCATTACAACAGAGAAGGACAATTTCGCTTCCAGACCTCTCAGGAACCTTTGTGGCATCATATTTCAACACATACCCCTCACACACTCACACAGGCACACGCCCAGACCCGCACGTTCACACACTTTCACACAAACACGCACTCTCACACACATGCATGAACACAAATAGACACACAAACACACACACAAAATCTCAGTCTCGCAACAGTCTTGTATACACACTCACAACACCCACTCCTGCCCATTCACACATCTACACTCTCACCCAAACAAATTCACACCACCTCTCACACACACTCACTCCCAGACACATGTACACTCTCACACAAGCATATTGACACACACTCATGAAAAGTCCCTCACACATGTTCCAACTCACACTCACACAATCATACACAAACTCACACACACTGACTCACACTCAAACACACAGTCACTCACAGAGACCCTAACACATAGTCACACCCCATTACACACACAGACACACACAGAAACACTCACACTCATGCACCTACATCTCGCACATACACTCACACGCACTGATATACACACAGACATATGCACTCCTGAACTCTGACACTCACATGCCCTTGCACACACACCCAAAACACAGATTCACTCACAAATGTTCACACACTCACTAAGAGTCACATACAAATGCAGAATCACGCACAGTCGCACATCTCATGCACACTCGCACATTAACATGTACACTCACAAACTAAAACACACTCACACGCTGTCTTACATACCCAAACACACAGTCACACATACACGCTGAGTAACACTCCAACTTACACAGCTAATCTCTCACAAACACACACACATAACACTAAAACACACCTCCTCATACGATCTCACACAATCACATACGAAACCCTTTCACACTCTGACACTCGCTCGCACAGCACCTTGCTCACCTGCACACACACACCCACTCAGGGTCCCACAAAATCTCATATCCACAAACACACACTCTCACACAGACATACACCTACAACATTCACACATATCCAAAGCACACTTACACGTATGCAGACACAAACGGACCCTCATGCAAACTCACCATCACACACACTCACACACACCAACACACGCTCACAGACTCACACGCAAACACCCTCTCACACACCAACACTCCCACTCACACACAATGTCACAAACCATCACATTTGAGGCATCATATTTCTCCCCATTCCCCTCACACACTCACACTGACACAAACACAGAGACACACGCACAAGCGGGAACTCACACTCAGTCGCACACAAACAAACACATGCACAGGGGCACACAGACAGAAAAGCACCGAATCACTCACAAACAGAATAACACATTCACACGCAATCATGCTGCAGTGTTGTATACACACTCACACTCAATCCCATTCATGAACATACACTCTCACTCATTCATACTCAGACACCCGCTATCACACACACATATGCAAACTCACACATGCACACTTTCACACTCACACCAGTTCCCTCACACGTGTGCACCCTCACACACGCATTCACACACAAAGTCACACACTCACACACACTCAAAGTCTCTCCAATAATTTCGAAAACATTCAGTCAAACACACATACACACTCACACTCACGCACACACTAACACACACTTACACTCACCCTCACTGAAACACACAGGCATATCAACTCTTATACACTAACACACACGTGCACACACACTCTCTCCAACAGGTACATTCAGTCACACATACACATACTCTACCAGAGATACACAGTCGCACCCACTCAGTCCCACTCACCTCTCGCACACACTCCCACAACTGCACACATAAAATCTAAGTCTCACATGGACTCCCATTCAAACACAAACACACACTGTCCCTCATACACGCAGACTAACACTCTCACTCACACAAATAGTCTCTCACATTTACACACTCACCTGAAGAGTAAAACTCTCCTCACAATAAATAAAACACAATCACATAAGTCCTTATTTCACACTGAGACACTGCACCTTGCACACTTACACACTCACACTCAAAGAAACTCACACTATCTCATATTCAGTATCACACCCACTCACACAGACACACACCTCCATAAACACAGACACACAAACTGTCACACACAGACACACACACGAATGCTGACAAACGCACAGACACAGACGTGCGCACAATATCACACACACAATCACTCACACCAACACACTCACAGACTCACGCACTCACAGACATAATGTCACATACACATACAAAACTACACACAGAGACACACATATTAACAAGCTCACACGCACACATAATTTCAAATGCTGTCACACTCTCACACACATACTTGAACACTGACATAATCACCCTCTTGTAAACATGCTCACACCCTCTCATATAAAGACACTCCCGCTCAGCCGCTCACACACCTGCACGCTCACACAGCAACCTCTCTCAAAAAAAATACACACGGTGGCAAATGCACACACTCAATCCGAATCAAAAATACGCAAACACACATAGCTGCACACTCACATGCACATAAATCCATTCGCTTCAAACACACTGAGAAACCGTCTATTGCATCCAATGGCACCCCATTCGACTCCACTCCACAATATTCTACTCCAGTACCCAACAATCCTTCACCTTTTATTGCATTCCATTCCAGGAAAGAAGGCTCCCTTCGTGTCCAAACCACTCAGTTTCCCTCCCCTGCGTCACAGTGCACTCCATTCCACTCCACTTCACAACATTCCACTCCATTCCGCAGCAATCCAACACGTTCTACTGCGTGTCATTCCACCATAGATGGATCCATTCTTCTGCATAACACACAGGAACCATCTATTGCGTCACAATACACCGCATTACAATCCATTCCACAACATTGCTCTTCTATCTGTAGCCTCCCACCACGTTCTATGGCTTTCCATTACAACAGAGAAGGACAATTTCGCTTCCAGACCTCTCAGGAACCTTTGTGGCATCATATTTCAACACATACCCCTCACACACTCACACAGGCACACGCCCAGACCCGCACGTTCACACACTTTCACACAAACACGCACTCTCACACACATGCATGAACACAAATAGACACACAAACACACACACAAAATCTCAGTCTCGCAACAGTCTTGTATACACACTCACAACACCCACTCCTGCCCATTCACACATCTACACTCTCACCCAAACAAATTCACACCACCTCTCACACACACTCACTCCCAGACACATGTACACTCTCACACAAGCATATTGACACACACTCATGAAAAGTCCCTCACACATGTTCCAACTCACACTCACACAATCATACACAAACTCACACACACTGACTCACACTCAAACACACAGTCACTCACAGAGACCCTAACACATAGTCACACCCCATTACACACACAGACACACACAGAAACACTCACACTCATGCACCTACATCTCGCACATACACTCACACGCACTGATATACACACAGACATATGCACTCCTGAACTCTGACACTCACATGCCCTTGCACACACACCCAAAACACAGATTCACTCACAAATGTTCACACACTCACTAAGAGTCACATACAAATGCAGAATCACGCACAGTCGCACATCTCATGCACACTCGCACATTAACATGTACACTCACAAACTAAAACACACTCACACGCTGTCTTACATACCCAAACACACAGTCACACATACACGCTGAGTAACACTCCAACTTACACAGCTAATCTCTCACAAACA